>NC_059440.1:17048995-17248995 GCF_021028975.2 Sphaerodactylus townsendi | reverse complement strand
AAGATAAAACAGGGAAGGGAGAACTGCGCACCCTGCCTGGAGCTCCTTCCAGAATAAAATACTGAAGTCAACTAGATAGATAAAAGCAGCCCCGGACCCCCCTGCCTGGAGCATTCCATAAAATTGTTGTTGGAAAAGCAATCACCATAAAAAGGGCTGTGTTTGTTTTAAAATGACGGTGAATCACAGATCGATAAAAAGCAGCGACGTATAAACACCAGCCGTGTGATTGTATCTGATCCCCGTTTTTGCCTTATTAAAACGTGGCCTTATTAAAATGTGCCAGTTTAACTTGCTGGAATTGTTATTCTTCAGGGTTCATCTGAAGTCTGGGCCAGTTGCATTCTGGGATGGGTGAGCTTTGGCCTCAGTGCGTGAGGTATGTCAGCGCATGTGACTGGATGCTAAAGCATCAGGCAGGCTGCTGTTTGCCTGGTTGCAACTCCCAAGGCTTAATTTTGAACTGCTGATAATCGAGCTGTCTCCTCCCTGCTCCTCATCCCTCCAAGCCCATACTTAGGAAGGGCAGCAGATATGCTGTCTTCTTAGAACATTAACTGGGGATGCCAAATTCCAGGGGTTACCCAAACATCTCCCGCTATTACAACTGATCCCCAAGCAGCAGATATCATCTCTGCTGGAGAAAATGACTGCTTTGGACTCTGTGGCATTATACCCACCAAAGTCTCTCCCCTCCCCTCCCCAAGCTCTGCTCTCGTCTGGCCCCCTCTCCCAAATCTCCAGGTATTGTCCAACCCAGACCTGTCAACTCTTGCCTATCAGTAGCACATAATACTTGATGGACGGGGTATCTGTGTAAGTACTGACCTTGGCTTGGGAATAGAAATTTTGGTCACACTGCCCAGAGCCCTCTGGTGAGAGGGCGGTATATAAAACTAAACAACAACAACGATGATGATGATGTATTCCTGTTTCAATTCAGCAACTGCTTAGCACGTAAATTGCACCACATGAGCTCAAAAGGGTTTCACAGTCCCTGCAATAACCCTGTAAGGTAGGTCAGGACTCATCCTCTATTTAAGGCGCAGGACTTGGGTCATCCGCTAGTGTTTTGACACATTGTGAGCATAGGAGGCATCTCTCTGTCACTCAAAGCATTGTTTCCTCAGGAAGAACCCTCGCATATTTGGGATGGAATTCCTGAGTGTTTCTGAGGATTCCGAGGCACATTGTAAGGAGCACTGTCCATTTGTGTGTGTGCACCATCAGGGTCTCTCGCTTTTAGGCCCTTTCCGCACGGGCCAATTGTGCCGGAATAATACCGGTAAAAAACCCAGGTTTGGGGAGGGACTTCGCATGAATCCCGCTCCTAATGCGGACCTGCTCTGGGTTCCACCCCCGCAACCTCGGTTTTTCAAGAATCATGATTTTCCCAATTCTTTTGTTTTAACAAGCCTCGCAGCTGCGACCAAGCGAACGGCCGCGACAGTGAGGTGTGTTGGAAAAAGAGAATCACGAAAAATTGTGATTCTTGAAAAACCCTTCCCCAGCTCCCATCTGCAGAGCCACGCAGGGGAAATGAGCCGTACCTTAGCCTGGGGTGTCAGTCCTGCCTGCTTCACAGCTTTACAGGCAGGCAGGGAAGAAAAAAAGATGTGCCTTCATGCAAAGTTGCGCACCCCAACCAACACGCTAGCTGTCCATGGGACAGCCAGCTGTGCGAACAGGGTGGGGCGAAGGTGGGTTCATGTAACCTGCCTTTCCCCCACTTTTATTGGCCCGTGTGGAAAGGGTCTGGATCTTCATCCACTGTATATACCATTAATGCACCCCTGCACATACTAATGTACTCCTAGAAGTGCATTCTGCTGGTGGGAGAGAGATGGATAATGTTGGGTGAGCTGGTAAGCTTGGGCAAAACTGCAGAATCTCCCAGAAATGGCTGGGATACCTCTGGCCTAAGAGAGAGGCTTTGGTAAACTTCTAATTAATGCTCTTGATTCCTAGCTGTTCCCTGTGCGACCATTTTCCTTGGCTTCTTTAAACGCTGACTTCACAGAAGTGCCAAGAAGGTTGTGTTTATTCATGAGCCGCATAACGGGATGGATTGTAAACTCCCAGTCTACCTTCCCTTATTACTTTGAGCTTGCCCAGATGAGGATGCCCAGATTTAAGGGGGGGGGGGCATCTTTCCTTTTTGATTTTTGCTGTAACTGTTTACAGCTAGGGTTTCTTAAAGAGAAAGGTAGCCTCTGGGGCAACCACTGGACAATTACTGACTCATTTTTATTTGTTTCTTTGTTTATATTTATACCCCACCCATTCCTGGTCAAGGCCAGACTCAGAGTGACTTATAGTAAGATTTAAACACCAGATCAATTTCTGCTGGCTACATTTGTGCATGAGAGTCACCGAGTGACAAATGTTCCTGCACATGGGAACTGTTGGAAGTAGCCATGTCTTTCATGCAAAGGAACTGAGAAGACGACCCAGCAGGAACAAGGGGTCAACTAGAGAGGACTGTAAAGTTAGTTACCTCTCTGTTGTTCTTGGGTTCTGTCTCCTCCAGTTTATGGTCTCAGTAACTTTGTGAAGTAAGCAAGGCTGAGATGAAAAGCCCTAGAGAGCTTTTGGGCTGGGTGTGAATTTGAGCCCAATTATCCCAAGTCGTTGTCTGACATTTTAACCATTGCATCAGATTGGCTGTCCATTTCTCTGCTTGTGAATTTTCATGGAAAATGTCCACTGGATGAGAGCCACCTTAGTGTAGTGGTTAGGAGCAGGTGGACTCTAATCTGGAGGACATAAGAACATAAGAAAGAGCCTGCTGGATCAGACCAGAGTCCATCTAGTCCAGCACTCTGCTCCTTGCAGTGGCCCACCAGATACCTTTGGGAGCCCACATGCAGGATGTAAAAGCAATGGCCTTCTTCTTCTGCTGCTGCTGCTGCTCCCGAGCACCTGGTCTGCTAAGGCATTTGCAATCTCAGAAGAATCAAGATTGGTAGCTATAGATCAGCTTCTCCTCCATAAATTTGTCCAAGCCTCTTTTAAAGCTATGCAGGTTAGTGGCCATCACCACCTCCAAACACCAATCACGTGTTGCGTGAAGAAATGTCCTGTGAATGCCCTTGCTCAGGTCTTGTAAACTGACAGCCATGGCTGCCTTGATTGAGTCAGTCCATCTCATGTTGGGTCTTCCTCTTTTCCTGCTGCCTTAACGTTTCCTCATGTGATTGTCTTTTCCAGTGAGTTTTGTCTTCTCATAATTTGACCAAAGTCTGAAAGCTCCAGTTTAGTCATTTTAGCTTCAAGGGACAGTTCAGGCTTGATTTGATTTAGAACCCACTTATTTATCTTTTTGGGGGCCCTGCGGTATCCGTGACATTCTTTTCCGACACCGCATTTCCAAGGAATCTACTTTTTTCCCCGTCAGCTTCATTTATTGTTCAGATTTCAAACCCACATGTAGTCATAGGGAACATAGGGACCTAGTTCATAGGGTGTCAAACTCGCAGCCCTCCAGATGTTATGACTACAGTTCATGGGGATGATGGGAACTGTAGTCCATAACATCTGGAGGGCCGTGAGTTTGACACCTATGAACTAGGCCAAGTAGTGGCAAACTCTCTTTCCCTCTCTTCCCTAGCCTAAATGTAGTTCCCTAATAAACATTTCTCTTTAATCCTTTGAAACCAGTATGTTAACCGCTTCTCCATGCTGAAATCTGCCAATATGAAGCAGCCCCTGATGGCTGTATTAAGCAGTGACGTGCATGTATGAATGACCAGTTTTTTTTCCTTTTTAAAAGTGCCGCAAGTTTCTGCTGGAGCCGGTGTGGGAGAGCAGTGCTTAAATTGAGTTTTCCCAAAACATTTATGTGTTTAGCAATTTTTAATTGGACTGGGGTTGAAATTTAACGAGATCTGTTATCTGCGCCTCTTAATCTATTGTTACCCACCATTTGCCACCAAGACAGGGCAGGATGTATCTTCAAATTAATGGCAAATGAATATGCAAATAGCTGTTTCCTTCTTCTGCTGCTTCTGCTGAATCTGGCAGTTCACTTGCTGCTGGCTTGCTGAATAATATCGCTTTCCACCTTTTGGCCAGTCACCTGCCTTCTTGTTCTAGCATCACTGTGGGCTGTGTGTTGTAGTGATCTGCATTTGGATATTTCTGGTCCCAAAAAATCTATGTCTCTGTCTGTGTCAATCTGTCTTGTCTGTCTCTCTCTTAATATTTTTCAGATATATTCAAGCTTCCAGAGTGATCTGGATTTTCTGGAATTCTGATAATCAGGGCCAGCTTTTAAATGCTCCCAGGCCTGTTTTTCTTCAATTTTACAGGATTCCTAGCCAACAGAATAAAGGAGGGAGAGTAGCAGCTCTCCCAGGCAAAAGGAATCCTATGTTAGGGGTAGCGTGAGAACGGTGGCCAAGCATGACAGTTGGATTCTCTGGTTTGATGTTGGTTCTGCTGGGCTTACAAACTGCCCCTTGCTTAAGTTGGTTTGGCTTGGATTCTCTGATTGGTTACATTGGTTCAATCACAGAATTATAGAGTTGGAAGAGACCAAAAGGCCACCAAGTCCAACTCCCTGCCATGCAGGAATACACTATCAAAGCACCCTTGACAGATGGGCATCCAGCCTCTGATTAAAAACCTCCAAAGAAGGCAAATAGAGGCAGCAGATTCCATTGTCAAACAGTCCTGACCATCAGGAAGTTCTTCCTAATGTGGCTGGAATCTCTTTTCCTGCACTTTGAATCCATAACTCCTAGTCCTAGTCTCTGGATCAGCAGAAAACAAGCTTGCTCCTTCTTCAACATGACCACACAGATATTTAAACATGGCTATCAAGTCTCTGCTTACCTTTCTATTCTCTAGATTGAACATACCTAACTCCTTAGGCCACTGTCTCCCTATGCAGAGTCATCCTTGGTGATCTCCTTTCCAAATACTGACCCTTCTTAGCTTCCAAGACCTGGTGAGATCGGAGTATAATGTGCCATCTACCCTTCTATAATTATACAATGGGATGATGGAATTTTAAAGTATAAAATGCTTTTGTTTTCTACAAACAACATGATAAATATACTCAATATTAGAGAGAACTGTAAAATGTTGGACCCTCTACTGCCTTAACATTTTTCTTTTAATTTTTGCTGTCTGAGAAGTGAGGAGCGGGAAGAGGCTGAAATTGGAAAAGAAATTTTGCAGTAAAAGAATGTTATTGGGACAGAAACAGTCTTGAAACAATCCAAATAGGACTGCCAACATATTTGAATGTCAAGTTAAAGCTTATAATAGTGAAAACACTGAACTCTTTAATGAAGTGTTATTGTCAAGAACATTCTGACGTAGCAATCGTTGCCAAATTAATTGACATTTAACAAATATATCTTTGAAAATATGTTGTTTGTCTGTCTGTGGTATATATAGGAGGTATCATGCTCCAATGTTGTAGACTGTTTTATATAAACATCTTCATGCCGCACGTTTTGAATGAGTAAAACATTGCCTTAAAGAGCTTTTCACTCTTTCCAAAAGGTGTTTTCCATGTTACCCCAAATTTCCCACTTTTTCCATTGGGAAATTTTTGGAGAAGCAAAAAACAGAGCACCCCATTTCAGAACCCCCCCCCCCCCCAGCCTTCACATCAGATACTGTAACCACTACACCTTACTGGGTTTTCATCCTAGAAGAATCTGTTGATATGGTTTTGACTAAAGTGACAGCAAATGGACATTTAACACAAAAACTTCAGTAGGGTTTTTTTTTTGGTTAAAAAAGGCTGTGGATTTTTTGAGCACTTAATCTGCAAACGTGCGGAGGTGGTTGAGATACAGAGGATTATGTTGGGAGAAGAGCGGAGGAACCAGCTTTGAGCTGTTTTAAAGTAACCCACTGCCCGCTGTCAACAGGGGCTCTCTAGTGATTTCCTGTGTGGATCTTCTGCCTTGCATGGAGATCCCTTGGGCTTCATTTATCCTGTGCATATTAGCAAATGTTACAGACTCCAGTGATCCTCATCTAATAGGAACAAAACCAGATAGTGCTGCCCCTGGAACTTCTTGCCACTGGAAGAAGTGAGAGCATGCAATAATTACATCTGTGTTTTTGATTTGTTCAGATGCTGCCCTGAACTGTGGAAAAGTGGCATACAAAATGGCATACAAAAGTGGCATACAATACAAAAGCACTGCAGGTTTTGAAGGTAGACAGATACAAGTGGAGGTCTGCGAAACTTGTATGTGTGAGGAAATCCCATTTCCCTTCCGCCATTGCAGTTTCAAGGACCCTCCCTTCCCCCAGCCCCCTCTATTGCCAAATTGCCCAGTTCTGTTCTGGGCAGACCGGGCAAGACCTAGGGGTCCCCTAAGTCTTCAGAAACATCTGTTGTGGGTCAGTGTACCCTCTGTCTGCAGATTTAGGTATCTGCAGGCAGGAGGCACAGTTGGTAATTAAATGTATAGATGCATACAATTCTGAGTGGAATTTTTAGAGGGATGTAGGCACAGTTAAAACATGGACATATCAGGCTATAGAGCTTGGCTGTTTTGAATGCAGAATCATGAACTGGGTGGCTTGGAGCATACCTGGTTTTGCTCACAGCGGTGAGCTCCAGTCCATAAAACTGCACACTGATAATCTCTCATTTTGCATCTTTTCTTTGCGTCCTCCGGCTCTGTTCTTCCCGGCTGGCAGACTGTTCTTTCTGCCCTAAAGAAAGATGCAAAGCAGGTTAGCCAAGCACATGTTGCCCCAGGATGCTGGGAGAAAGAAGTTATTTCATGGTCCGGCAGGCTCAGCCTGAGACAGAAAGCAGGGCCAGGTTTCCACCTGCCTTTTGCCTCGGTCGTCATGGTGACTCTGTTGGGGCTTTGCAAATGGCCCGGTGGCTGGGAGGAAAATCTGTGGTTTCTGTAAGCACAGTCTGCTTGGGAATCTCCCAGCAAGGCTGTGGTTGCTCAAGTTCGGGAAGTTGCATTGGGGACAGGTAGAACTTGCGAACGGCCTTACTGGGTGCAAAATATCTTTGGGAACAAGCAACAAGGCCTCAGGCTTCATAGAAAAAGGCTGTTGGAGGAGGTGTTTTAGCAGGAAGTGGCATCACACGTGTGAGTATTGCATGCTAGCTAAGCGGAACCTTTCCACACAGAATAATATATCTGAGTACTGAAGTGAAGGGTAGAGACAGAACGTAAGTTAAGCATGCAGAAGATCCCTGATTCAATCCTCGAAATCTCTCATTCAAATGATCAGGTAACAGGTGATGTGAAAGACTTCTTCCTCTTCCTCTTCCTCTTCCTCTTCCTCTTCCTCTTCCTCTTCCTCTTCCTCTTCCTCTTCCTCTTCCTCTTCCTCTTCCTCTTCCTCTTCCTCTTCCTCTTCCTCTTCCTCTTCCTCTTCCTCTTCCTTCCCTCTCTCCTCTTCCTCTTCTTCTTCTTCCTCTTCCTCCTCCTCCTCCTCTTCCTCTTCCTCTTCCTCTTCCTCTTCCTCTTCCTCTTCCTCTTCTTCTTCTTCTTCTTCTTCTTCTTCTTCTTCTTCTTCTTCTTCTTCTTCTTCTTCTTCTTCTTCTTCTTCTTCTTCTTCTTCTTCTTCTTCTTCTTCTTCTTCTTCTTCTTCTTCTTCTTCTTCTTCTTCTTCCTCTTCCTCTTCCTCTTCCTCTTCCTCTTCCTCTTCCTCTTCCGTAAGGGCAGCATAGTAGAAGGGAAGCAGCCCTCGGTCCTGGGTCCAGAAATCTTTTGATGAAGGGCTTAGTGCTGAGCAGCTGAAATCTAAGTGCACCTGATAACCTAATAAGATGCCAGCACATTCAACGGCATTGCGTATTCCGAAAATGTCACACTTACGAAATTGAAAACTAAGTGCCCATTGCTTGTCAGTCATCCCTTCACCCTCGTGCCCCTGAATGTTGGAAATCAAGAGCATGTTGACTTCTTCCTGAGAAATTTGGCTGAACGTTTTCTGCATCCTTACATCTACATGGCCGGGGGGGGGGGGGGGGGTTGGAGCAGAGGCGTATTTAGGGAAAATGGAGCCGGGGCAAAATCTGCCGTTTTGCATTCGGGCTTGGCCAAGACAATGAGGGGGGGCACCATGGGTCGGGGGCTTCCTGGGGGCTCCCCGGTTGACCAGCCAGAAGGGGACTCCACCACAGGGAAGCCCTCATCAGCCTTTTCCCCTCGTGGCCCGAGCAGCCCCAAAGGTACCACTGCCACTTGTAAAGGTTTCAATGGTGTTGATGGTAAAGTAACCTTGAGTGCATTCCACAGCCCGGGCGATGGGCCAGCTTCAACTGCGGAGACTTTATCTCTGCGCGGGAGATGAGGACTCCGTTCCCATGGGAAGCCGGGAGGGGGATGGGATGGATAGAGTTATAACCTGTGCTTCTGGCGGGAAGTGTCATTCCTGCCACTGCGTGTACTTGAGCTTTCTAAGATGTTTGAATAAACGGTCCTTTTTTTTCACCAAAGAGCCTTTTTATTTCTGCTTCTATGGAATTCTTTACATTGTGGCAGGAAACCTAATTCATCTATAATTCCTAGTACACAGTGGACCTCTGGTGTCTCTGCATGGAGAGGTTGAATGTTGCTGTGCGGAAGCTGTGCGGTAGCCCTCCCCAAAGAGGGTTCACCTTTCCCTTCTGGATCTGAGAGGAACCGGGCGGGTGAACGGGTCTCGCTTGGTGACTCTTTCCCGCCCCTCGTGATCAGCACGAAGTCTTCCTCCTTACTCCGCTGGAACGAGGGAAGTGGACGACGCACTCATGGGGACTTACATGAGTCGCTTTGGGGCGCTGTCCATGGATCGAGCGCCTGTGGATCGGATCTCTACCCGTTTCGTGTGGATTATGTAAACCTCAGATGCAACTCTGTCATGGGAGGAGATACAGGCCTGACTACACCTTTCATGCGGCAAACTCCAGGGAGTCCATTGAACGCATTCCTGGACTCGTATTTTGGTGATGCTCCCAAAGCAACCACCACCGTGGCACAGCACTGGGGCCCGTCCTCAAGGACACTGGGACTAAAACCTGGGATTGGGAGGGTATCCGCACTGGCCTTCCGGGTAATCGGGACCCCCCCCTGATCCCTGGCCAGCGGCCGCGACCTGAGGTGGTGGCTCCCCGGGAGCCACCGGGTGGCTACGGTGCGTCTCCGATGTCTCCCCGCCTCCAGACGCATTTTAAGAGTCCGGCGAAAGCCTGCACTCCCAGCCGGATCTGTTCCCTCTCCCATCGAGAGAGAACTGGGATGAGGGAAGTGGGGCTAATTCGCAAGTAGATGCCCAAGAAGCATGTAACTCATGGAACGCTAAAGCTATGGGAGGAGTGAACGGGTACAGTTACAGCAAGAGCGAAAACCTGCAGAGGGACCGGGAACAACAACGTAAAGAAGTCCAACTCGAAGTTGGACCGTGCCAAAGATAGCGCTTCCAACGGCAATATGCGCAGAATCTGTCAGTCCATGATAAGGTCCTGGAACACCTCCAGACTGGATTTATACAGCTGGCAACGCGAAGCTGCTGCTTCAGGCCTTTATGACGCGAAAAGTGAGCTTTTACTGCAGCTATTAAACGGGATCGAACTGGCTAAATTGGAACGTGGAAAGCAGCTCTTGCATGCGCACTACAGGATGCATTGACCCTTTCGCAAGGAGAGAGAGCTGGCTGCATTGGAGAGGGAACTGAGGGAGGCAGCAGACCAGGAAGCTCCCAAGTGGGAGTCTATGCTGTTACTAATACTGCCGGCGCCAGAGGAGCAACGCTATTGGTCCTGCCACCCAAACGCCAGCTGCACCGGGCATTGATACCGGACCCGATTCCGGCTCCTGTGGCAACCGGGCGTCTTCCAACCTGCTCAACCTGCGGCGCAACCGCCTTCCCTGCCGGGCGCCTAAGAGCCGTGGAAAGGGGTTACTATAGGCCCCTCGATACTCAATTTTTTCTGCTCGCTTTGATGGGACCGCTTCCAAACTTCCTACTTCATTCTTTGCAGTAACTCCTGATGCCCACATGGAGGACTACTATGATTTATACCGGTCTGAGCGCCGAAAAAATACGGGACATCGGCTCAGTCCTGGATGGGCAGCAGCCGACTGGTTTGTGACCCTTTTGGACTTTGTGCAAGATGAAGACTCTCGTGACGGTGCCCGCTTCTCCAAGCCTTAAGAGCGCTAGCTGGGCCTAAGCATCCGGGCGCCGAAAATGAGGCTATCCACACCATCAAAACTATCCAGCAGGGCAACCGGAATCGCTTGCAGAATTTGGTCTGCAGGAATTTTGCGCGGCGGGCGGCTGCTCGACTCCCTCCAGAGTGGCCTGAACGCATGAAATGCTAATACTTCTTCGGATGCTGTTGACGGTAAGCTGCGCGGAAACGGTGTTTTTAATTCGGGTTCCTCGACTATTGCTGATTGGATCCAGTTGGGATCCCAGGTGGCGCTCCTCGCTTAAAATAACATCGCCGTGTCCGGAGGTCAGCCTTTACACGCCTCAAGCTCTCCGCCACTGCGCTCACCAAGACAAAGCCTCCAGCCGCTCTCCCACCGGAAGTCCACCTCTGAGCTGGGCCAATAGCCGACTGGGATTGTGGTCTGTACCCGCGGAGGACCAGGTCATCTAGGCCGCCAACTGTCCGGAAGAAACAAAAATCAACCGGGCTTCCAGCCACGCCAAGCATCCCCGCCTCGCCAAGCTGGAACCACGCGCTAAGTCGGGGCCGCCCTCGACAGGTCTTTCCTCTAAGGCGGTCAATCGGCTACACCCAGAGAGGGGAAGCAGCTTGCTTCGCTCTTCTTCAGCCCCCCCCATGGATATGGGTCCGACTCCTGACGCTGGGTGAGTGAAGGCAGCGCCTCTTCCCATTACTGTCCAAGCGTTTCTGGCCAACCCCGCTAAACATGAAATTCCGCATTATAGCCTCGGCCTCTTTGTGGATTCTGGCTTTCGCTCCCATTGTTTAATGCGGCCCCAGGTGGCAGAGGAGCTGGTGGTCTGACCAAATTCCCCTGGCTAAGCTCTCCATACCCATTCACCCAAATGGACGGGCAGCCCCCTCGAACGTAAGCGACCGCCCAGTTCAAAAAACACACAACCGGTTCTCCTCCGCATACTGCCGCCCATTGGGAGAAAATTAGTTTTATTTTGGCGCCAGTGGCCAAACACTTATAGTTTTGGGCATGCCATGGTTATTGTTACATGAACCAAAGTTCATTTGGAAAGAACGGATCTTAGAATTCACTGACTCTCCCTGCGGTGAACACATGAATTGGGGGGAAAACACAACTTCTCCTGACACACCCCCCTCCCTGGTTTCATCAGCGATTGTTCCCGATTCTATTGGCATCCCAATCACGTACTCAAGATCTGTAGCCAGAGTTTTTTCAGGAGCAAGAATGCTACTCAGTTACCACCCCATAGAGACACTTTGGACTGCAAAATTGTTATACAAACCAGGGGCTTAACTGCTCCAAAAGGGTAGAATTCCACCGTGATAGGAGTCCCAATGAGGAGAAGGAACTTCATGCCTTCTTGGACAAGAACCTCACTCAAGGGTTCATATCAAGGGCTACCAAACACACACACGCTGCTCCCAGCTTTTGTTTGTAAAAAAGAAAGATGGGTCTTTACGGCTTTGCACAGATCATCGAGGTCTCAATGCAGTCCCCCTGACCAATAAATACCCGTTGCCTTTGATCAAGGACCTTTTAGATGCACTGGGCAAGGGGCGCATTTTTACTAAATTGGACTTGAGAGAAGCTTACTACAGGGTCAGAATTGCTGAAGGCTATGAACACTTGATCATGCGTTTAACACAAAGTTTGGACAGTTTTGAATACTTGATAATGCCATTCGGGTTAAGTGGGGCCCTCGGGGCTTTTATGGCCCTTATCAACGAAGTTCTCCATGATTTATTGTACAAGGGAGTTGTGGTATAATTTAGATGACGTTTTAATTTATTCACAAACCATGGAAGAGCATGAAACATTGGTTCGGGAGGTATTGAAACGCTTTACTCGACAACTCTCTCTTTGCCAAACTCTCCAAATGCTGTTTCTACCAGGACCTCCATTGACTATTTGGGTTACCGGATCTCACCGAGGGCTTCTTGAAAATGGATCCTGTTAAAATTGACGCAGTCCCTCCAATGGCTCTGCCCCCACCAACCGCAGAAGAACTCCAATCTTTTCTTGGTTTTGTTAATTTCTATCGTGACTTTATACCCCAATTCGCTGAACTGGACTTCCCCTCCTCTCTCACAGACCTCTTACGCACTAAGGGTAAAGATCCACTGTCCGGCCAAGCCAAATCCCCTTTCCTGGTCTGGAGAGTGTCAAACAGCCTTTCAACTCTTAAAGTCTGCTTTTACCACCGAACCTTTATCCTAAAGCACCCTGACCCAGATCTCCTCCCGCTTGTGGTTCACGTAGATGCCTCGGACAAAGCTAATTTGGGGCAGCCCTGTTGCAGAAAAATAAAGATGGTAGGCTAATTCCGTGGTGCTTATTTATCTAAGAAATTCTCTGGTGCTGAACCTAACTGGACTGTAGGGGATAAGGGAGACTGCGGCCAACAAAGTAGCACTCTCCACTTCTGTTTTCACTGGCTGGAGGGGGCTAAACACCCCTTTCAGGTTTGGTCAGATCACAAAACTCCGGGTCAGCTTCTTTTCCACCCCCCTCAAGATGTCCTAAAACAACTCTGCTGGGCCGCATTTCTTTTCTCGTTTCTTTTTTACAGTCCATTTTTTCCCCTGAAAACCAATAAACTACGCTGATCGCGCTCTTCTGCCTGGGAGGGGGGGTGGAGCTGCCTGCACGGTGACATTCCACGCACCTTGCTCCTCTCCCCCTCCCAGTTGGGGCTGGCTGTCAACCGATCTCAAACGCCCACTCCTCCTTCACCGCCTATCTCCTAGTCTCGTGCCTCCTTTTCTACTTGAACCTCGAGGAGGCTGGGCTGCAAGAGCCTCCCAGCGGAGGAAAGTGACACCCAATTGCGTTTGGAGAATGGGCTTCATGGAGGGGGGAGTGCCAGTAATGCCTCCCCCCCTCCGCAAGCAAGCTCTTGAAGCCTGCCAACATGCCCGGCCGGGCTGGACATTTTGGCTTTCTCTGAACTCTGCATTTGGCCCGGCCACAGTTCTGGTGGCGCGCAATGCGCAAGGACACAGAGGCGTATATTAATGGTTGCTCAGTGTGTGCAGAAGCCAAAACCATTACGCGAATCCCCATGGGCTGTTGAAACCTCTCTCCCGGTGGCCTCCCGCCCTTGAGTCATCTCCATGGATTTTATTACAGATTTGCCCGAAAGTCATGGCAACACAGTGTTGTGGGTGGTGGTGGACTTATTTTCTAAACAAGCCTATTTTATTCCATGTGCTTCCATCCCCTCCGCTCCTAAGTTGGCACGGCTGTTCATCCAGCATGTTTACCGTCTACATTCCGCCCCCGTTAAGGTGGTCTCCGACCGCGGCCCCCAATTCATTTCAAAGTTCTGGAAGGCGTTTTTGGGGTTGTTAGTCAGCCTGTATGGTCGCCGCCTTCTACCACGTTCAAAGTGACGGTGAGTCGGAGAGAACGAACAGAACCCTAGAGCAGTATTTACGTTGTTACACCAACTACCACCAAGACAATTGGTGCGAGCTCATTCCGTTTGCGGAGTACGCCTATAACAATGCGGTTCATAGCAGTACAAAGAAAACCCCCTTTGAAATTGTCACACAGAGGGGTGTGGCCATCTGGGGGGCAATTTTCTGTCCCCCACATGACTAAATTGCCTCCACCCGTGGACATGTGATCCCTCATGTCCCTGTAGGCGGTACGCCACTGAGGTGTAGCTGCATTGAAACCAATGGGGAAAGCCCTGTTTTTTACTGCGAGCGGAAAATTTGGCAAAGGGACTCCAGCTAGTCTACTGGGCCATTCTCCCATGCAAGCAGCATCAAAACTGACAGGACCGCCGTGTTTTTTAAACAAGAATGGAAAAATCCAGCAAGGGGGCCAGGTCTCTTCATGCTGGTGCCTTCCCATGCAGCTGTGATCGTGGAAACCCCCTCCGGCTGTTCTCATGTGCAAACTGTGTCGAAACTGACAGGAACAGCCATGCTTTTTAAATAAGAATAGAAAATTGGGAGAGGGGGTCTGGACTGTCCCTGCAGGACTATGATTGGCTGTGATTGTAATTTTCCCACCTGGAACCCAACTGGAGGAGTGCATTATGCCCTTTGTCAATCCATTTTGCTTTCTCACCTCTGGTGGGTGGGTGTTTGTTGCCTCTGTGTGTGTGTGGGATGTTAGCGTAACTTGAGTCAGCAGATACTCCACGCTGAGGATGACGGTCCCTCCGTGATGGATGGACCCTGGCAGCCACTGGAGTGGAGCATCTGATTATCACAGTGCTTTGCCTGTGTCACCAAGGGTCCCCTCGTGCTGCCATTAGCCCTGCACATAATGGGCTTATCGCTCAACCTTAAACACTCCGCTGAAGCTGCTCCATCCACCCATGCAAATGCCGGACCAGGAAAAACGAGTGCCTCGCCTGGTTATTTCTCCTGCCCCCAAATTGCCTCTTAGTGTCTGCTTGGCTACTTCTAAGCTGGTGTTTTTTTTCTAAAACAACAACAACAGAGAAAGCCACCCTCCACTGAAAGAACGAAGGGCCGCTTTCCGTTCCCAGTGAGTTGTTGCTGGACTTGGTGGGCCTCTTGCCGTGACCGTATAGAGAAAGTCCTTGTTTGCATACCAGCAACTTTGTTGATTCTAGGGGGAAAAATGAAAAGGAAGAAAGAGATGTTAGAGTTAAACCCCAAGGGGCAGGAAGGAGAGCGCAGGCTGCGAAGGAGCCCCATGAATCTCACAAATGCGAGAAGATAATGTTTTTGGATCCAGGTGGAAGTGGGGTTAATGATTCCCAGAAGAGAAAGAGTAAAATGATCCCTCAATACTGGATTAGGCTAGTTTAGGATGATCGGTGTTGTCGGAGTACTTGATTAAAGACTGGAAGACTGGCCTAACTTACCTTTCAGGGTTATCAGGATAATGAGGGAAGAAGAATCGAGTATGCCACCTTTCTTGGAGAAAGACTGGAATATAAAAGTACTAAATAACAGGATCCGTTCTCTCGTTCCCCGCCAGAGTGGGGGACTCCTTGAAGCCAGATCAGGAGGGAATTTCTTTTCACCCAGATGAGGTCAGCTTTGCATTTCTGTATTGGCCCCGAAAAATTGCATCAGCGCCTTCTGATATCTAACAAAGGGTGCTTTGAATCTTGAAAACTTATACCTTGAAAATCTTGTTGGTCTTTAAGGTGCTACCGGACTCAAATCTTGCTCCTTTGCTGCTGATCAAGGTGGTTACCCATCTGAAAGGATCTTCTTTAGGGGAGGGATCTTAGCTCAGTGTCGGTACTTACAGAAGGTCCCAGGTTCTGAGATGAAGGATCCCAGTTGGATGGAGAGAGCCTTCGCTGTTTCCCAGAGCCAGTGAGTTGTAGCTGTTAAGAGTGTCAGATGTTGGGGACCCGGGTTCAAAACTCCATTCTGCCATGAGAACTCACTGGGTGACTTTGGACCAATTGCACACTTGCAACCTAACCTACTTCCTCCTGTTGTGAGGATAAAATGCAGGAGAGGACTATATTGCAAGCCACTTTGAATCCCCATTTGGGAGAAAAGCAGGGTATAAATATTTAGATACATTCATAAAAAAGCAGCCGAGACCCTCAAGAACTGCTGCTAGCCAGAGTAGATTGTACGAGGCTGTTTCATTGAACGGTCTGACGGCGTTAGGCAAGTTTGCATATTCAGTTCTTAGCAAAATGTTTTTTATGCCATGTCATTGCCAGGGCCATATATTACACCTATAAAATGTCAGGAGTGTTCGCATAGCTTATTGAGAATTCCTGGACTCTCGCTGCAAAAACGGAAAGGTAGCGTCAAGGGCCGCTTTCTCATGAAGCTTTTAATTGAATTACTGGCCGGCTCCTGGGAATAACGCAATGCTTGTAAGCCTGCAGGGTATTTAACAGGTTTGATTGAAGATGGGTTTAGGCTCCTGGCATGCTTCTTTACGATGCCCTCTTGCACCCATTGTGAGAAAAGGGTAGAGATCCTTGATCCCTTAAGCAGGAGAGATCCTTGGTCTCTTGCTTAAGCGGGAGAGATCCTTGATCGCTTAAGCAGGAACAAGGACCACTGGTATACAATCACAGTGAAGTAGCTTGGGCTCTGTGAATAAGAGTTGGTTTTTATACCCCACTTTTCTCTACAAAGGAGGCTCAAAGTGACTTACAAAAACCTTCCCTTTCTCTCTCCATAAAAGACACCCTGTGAGACAGGTGGGGCTGAGAGAGTTTGGAGAGAACTGTGACTGGCCCAAGGTCACCCAGCAGGCTTTGTGTGGAGGAGGAGGGCAGGAATAAACCTGGTTCGTCAGGTTAAAGTTGGCCATTCATGTGGAAGAGTGGAGAATCAAACCCAGTTCTCTGGATTAAAATCCACTGCTCTTGTCCACCAAGCCATGCTGACTCTAACTGGAAGGGTGCTATGTGATCAAGAGGCCAATGGGAGTTGTGCATTCTATACCCACAAGGATCTAACACAAACAAACAAACACCCCAAATTTTATGCCAAATTCGTGGGCTCATATAAAATTATATTCGAACCGATCATTTTTATCTGTACCCGGAGGAAAGCTTTTTACTGCTTGGCAATTTCATCACAGTGAGACTGGAGAGAGATGCGCACGTCCCTGAAAATTCATGCTCATATGTCGGAACATATGCTCATGTATCGGAACTTATGAGAGCCACATGAGAGCCAGCATGGTATAGTGGTTAAGAGCGGTGGACTCCCATTTGGAGAACTGGATTTGTTTCGTCGCTCCTCCCCGTGATCCTTTTGCTGGGTGACCTTAGACAAGTCACAATTCATTCAGAACTCGCTCAGCCCCACCTACCCCACAAGGTGTCTGTTGTGGGGAGAAGAAGGGAAGGAGATTGTAAGCCGCCTTGAGTCTCCTTACAGGAGGGAAAGGTGGGGTATAAACCCAAACTCTTCTTCTTCTCATACTGAATCACACCATTGGTTTGGATCTGGCCACTCCAAGGGCTTTCTGAGGTCTGCCTGGACCAGCCTGAGTATAGTTGGCCAGTTCACTTGGGCTGGCCCTGAGCCACTGACCAGCTTTGTGGCTTAGGACTTACTTGCCCACCAATACAATGGTGGGGAAATACAGCAGTATCATCAAGATTTGGCGGTTCCTATACTACCTCCCAGAAGAGGTAGGCACCACATGGATTTCACCACAACTCTGCCCCTCTTTCTTCTACCACGCTGGTGGCAAGTGAGCTTTCCAGATGGCCAGTGTGGCATTGTTGGGATCTCTTGTGCCCCTATTTTTTGGTTCCCTAATCAGCAGCCTAGGTTTGCCTAGTGAGCAGGCAGCCCCTGGTCTGCCAGGGATTGAAATTTGGAACCCTGAGACATCTCCCCTCCCCTTTGTGGCACAGGAGAATGGAGGACATTGCATGAAGAAGAAGAGTTTGGATTTATACCCCACCTTTCTCTCCTGTAAGGAGACTCAAGGTGGCTTACAAGCTCCTTTCCATTCCTCACCCCACAACAGACACCTTGTGAGGTAGGTGGGGCTGAGAGAGATCCAAAGAACTGTGACTAGCCCAAGGTCACCCAGCAGGAATGTAGGAGTGCAGAAACACATCTATTTCACCAGATAAGTCTCTGCCACTCAGGTGGAGGAGTGGGGAATCAAACCCGGTTCTCCAGATTAGAATCCACCTGCTGTTAACCACCACATCCTGCCATATGAACATATGACAGCCCAGGCTGATGGTCCAAGGGCTCTTACAGACTCAGCATTCTGTGCTCATAGTGATAGCATCTTTCCAGAGTCTCGGGCAGAGAAAGGTCTTTCCCGGATTTAACGTGGCATGTTTTGCATGCTAAGCAGATGCGCTGCCACTGAACCGTGGCCTCTTCCATTAAGAAGCTGCTTTGTACAAAGTCAGATTATCGGTCCATTCAGCTCAGTTTTGTCTCTTCTGACTGACAGCAGCTCTCTAGAGTCCTGGGCGGAGAAAGGTCTTTCCCGGCACCTGTAACCCTGTTGCTGGAGTGATTGAAGCGGGGACGTTCTGCATACCATGCAAGGTGTCTGCCGCCGAGCCACACAGATGCTGGATTCAATCCAGAGCATCGATATGGCTGAAATATTTGTCACCTTCTGTTTGATATGAAATAGCCTCGAGGCCGTGTATGTGACAAAACCATGACTCTGCATTGGGTGAAAATTAGAGCACATCAAAACAGGGGGCTCAGCAGACGAAACCGAACCGTGTTTATTTAGGATCATCCTATCCTGCCTCTTCTGTCCCATGCTTCTGGAGGTTTCTGGTTGCAAAACTGCCGTGTTTTAAAAAAATCACAGCCCATTAAAAACAAGCCACTGGACTTAAGTGGATAAAAACTATTCATAAAACAGAAGCAGATCATTAAAAATCATCCAGAGCTTGCTTTAGAAAAGGCGAGAAATGCCCTGGGGCATGAAAGTTCGCTCTTGATGGTTTCGCTGGTCCTTCTCTGTGCTTCCTCCAGCTCTCTGATCCCCTTTTGAAAATGGGATGATGAGAACTGCACATAGGCCTTCCTGCGTCATTTTCAAAAGCAGGGGCATTATTATCACCAGCAGTTGACTGTTCACACAGTAGCTTTTTCTGACCTTTCTTTGTCTTTGGCTCCCAGAGTTGCCCAGCTCCCCTGACTCCCCTGACTCAAAAAAATCATAATTGACAAATTACTATAGTGTCGAAATGCTGTAATGATGCGTCAATTACTGATTTGAAGAAAAATGTCATAGAAAGCCCTCTGGGGAAACCATGACAAGAACAGGGAAACGGTGCTGATATGGATGGGGGAGCTTAAAAAGAAGAAGGGTTTGGATGTATGCCCCACCTTTCTCTCCTGTAAGGAAACTCAAGGTGGCTTCCAAGCTCCTTTCCCTTCCTCTCCCCACAACAGACACCTTGTGAGGCAGGTGGGGCTGAGAGAGTTCCAGAGAACTGTGACTAGCTGAAGGTCACCCAGCAGGAACGTAGGAGTGCGGAAACACATCTGGCTCACCAGATAAGCCTCTGCCACTCAGGTGGGAAGTGGGGAACCAAATCCGGTTCTCCGGATTAGAATCCGCCTGCTCTGAACCACTACACCACGCTGGCTACACACAGTGTCCAATGGTGTTTTGAGTGTGATCTTCCCCAAAAGATCGCATGGAAGTGGGTTTGGGAAAGATCACGCAGAAAAAAAACTGGGAGGAAAGACATGGAGGCAGAGCAGGTAGAGGACAATGTCATGTGGATGTTCTTGAAGACAGCAGGGCTGTAAAGAAGCCAAGTTGGCACAGATCGTGCATGAGAATGTCTTTCAGTGCGATCCTGTGCATAGTTACTGCCATCTAAGCCCTTTGAAATGAATGTGTTTCGACTGGCATCACTCTCCTAAGGACTGCACTGCTAGTCTAGCATCCCTACGAAGGCTGCATTGATTAAAGATCTTGGATTGTTTCCCCTCCACTGTTTATGTATCATAACCAATATCCATCCTTGCTGGCTTTGACCATCAGCCTTTCTTTTTTCCTTGTAATGCCACAGATCTGCTTTCTGCGGGAGGCAAAGACTGAGTTGGTTAGATGTAATTGGTGACGGAATGACCTTTTTGTACTGTGAAATAATTCCTGGCAAG
Source organism: Sphaerodactylus townsendi (assembly GCF_021028975.2). Lineage (NCBI taxonomy): Eukaryota > Metazoa > Chordata > Lepidosauria > Squamata > Sphaerodactylidae > Sphaerodactylus > Sphaerodactylus townsendi. The sequence goes on along the minus strand of NC_059440.1, from coordinate 17,229,269 downwards.
CGCGGACAGCAGGACTCTAGTGTTGTGTTACGAAACACTCTTAAATTATAAAGCAGGCTTGAAGAAGGAATCCAGTTCATTACATCCAATGGGCAAAACTGGGAGAATTTGACATTTACACAAAAGGGTTTTGGAATAATGCTTGGAATGGAAGGGGTGCCCTGCTGGGTCAGATTTCGTCTGGTCTAGCATCGTGTTTCCTATGAGGGATGTCCACTTGCCCTCGAAGGCCAAAAAACAGGACAGCGAAGCTGAGGCCCTCCCCTAATGTTGCCTCCTAGATTTGTGATTCAAAGGTTGACTGCCTCTGTATAGAAGAAGACGAGTTTGGATTTATACCCCACCTTTCTCTCCTGTAAGGAGACTCAAGGTGGCTTACAAGCTCCTTTCCCTTCATCCACAACAGACATCTTGTGAGGCAGGTGGGGCTGAGAGAGCTCCAAAGAACTGTGACTAGCCCAGCAGGAATGTAGGAGTGCAGAAACACATCTGGTTCACCAGATAAGCCTCAGCCATTCAGGTGGAGGAGTGGGGAATCAAACCCAGTTCTCTAGATTAGAATCTACCATGCTGGCTGTATAGGAAGGTTCCTTTTACTCTTCATGGCTACTAGCCATTGACAGACCCCTGTTCCATGAATTTGTCTAAGCCCCTTTTAAAGTCATCTCTGCTGATGAATAGGATGAGCGATGGAGGCAAGATTGCTTCCTGCTGCACTCCCAAAAACATAACTGATGAATCAGCTCCTCTGACTAATAATAACATTATCTTTCTGTCAGCATACTGTAGTGGTTAAGAGCAGCGGATTGGGGGTGAGCGCAAGCTTTTTTGTGCAGTAAATTTTGGGTTAGGGTTGTAAAAACCGAAAATTCAGTAGAGCCGAATAATGCCGATAACCATCAGCTGTATTCGGCTTTTTACCGAACATTTCTGGGTTTCTGAAACCTGAACCCAAATATTACCAAATAAAAAAGATTGTGCTCCCCCCTTGGGTCATTTCCAAAGTCCATGTGGACCTGGGAAACGGCGGTGAAGGAGGTGGAGTTTCAACAGTCCAGCATTCAGTTGAAGCTCTGTGCTCCCTGTGGCTGTTTCCCAGGTCCACGTAGACTTGGTAAACCACAGCGCGGAGAGCAGAACTTCAGCTGAATGCTAGACTCCGGCATCCGGTTGAAGCTCTTGCCTCTCCCCACTCCCCCACCAAAAAAGCTGAACTGTGTTTGCCTTTTTCAGCACCAAGGTTATTAAGCTCTTCTAAATAGTCTTAGGTTTTTTATTGGTAAGTTAAACACCTGAAAGATCTGATTTTTTTCCAGGTTTTGAAGAAGAAGAAGAAAGAAGAAGAGTTTGGATTTATAGCCCCTCTTTCTCTCCGGTAAGGAAACTCAAAGGGGCTTACAAGCTCCTTTCCCTTCCCCCCTCCCCACAACAAACACCCTGTGAGGTGGGTGGGGCTGAGAGAACGCCGAAGAACTGTGACTAGCCCAAGGTCACCCAGCTGGCATGTGTTGGAGTGCACAAGCTAAACTGGTTCACCAGATAAGCCTCCACCGCCCAAGTGGCAGAGTGGGGAATCAAACCTGGTTTTCTAGACTAGAGTGCACCTGCTCTTAACCACTGCACCACGCTGGCTCTCAGACTCTGATCTGGGGAACTGGGTTTGATTCCCCAGCCCGCACTCTTATCTGGCAAACTGGATTTGTTTCCCCACTCCTACATTCCGGCTTGGTGACTTTGGGCCAGTCATAGTTCTTTCTGAACCCTCTCATCCCCAGCTACATCCCAAGGGGTCTGTTGTGGGGAGAAGCAGGGAAGGAGATTGTAACCCCTTTCAGACTCCTTAAAAGCAGAGAAAAGCAGCACTTAAAAACCAACTTTTCTTCAGTTTTTGACTGAGATGCTTGTGCAAAACACTCCCCCTCCTCCCCTGGTGGCATGAGCAGTTTCTCCCCTCCCAAGATACCCCCCCCCTCCCACAGTGGGTTAAAGCTGGTTTGGGAAGATAGGGCCAGAAACCCATTTCAATGTTCTTCGGTCCACCAGTATGTTTGTGTGCAGATGGGGAGGTCAGGAGGTAATCCGGATTAAAGGGTCAGGAAAGTGGCAGATCACAGACGGCTTCCTGGGTGTGTAGCATGCAATAATGTTGACAGGATCTCAGCTGGTGGAGGGGGTGGGGGAAACACACAGCCTCTTAAAACTGGTTAACTGGATTGACAGACGTTTTTGCACCAGATGTGTTACAAATACAGAAGTGGCAGATTCCTCTGCAGCTGGTTTCGGTCTCTTTGAAGGTCTTTTGCAGGCCCGATTCTCATCCTTCTGATGTAAGAAGGTGCGTGGGGGGGAATAAATACCTTGGGTGAGAGATGTGGGGATGTGCATATACACAAATGTAGGCAATCTACGGGATGCATAAAAAGCACAGGTGATTCCTGCTCCAGGTGGTGGTCAGTTGGTCCAAGCAGGAGGTTTTGATGCCCTCAAAGGCCATGTGCCCCCTCCACACCAAGCGAACCAGCAGAATAAATACATTTTTTTCCAAGGTAAACTTTGCCCATTTTAATTATACCGACGTTCTAATTCTCTTCTGCATTTGGATCTTGGGATTTGAGCTTGCTGGGCAGCACAATCCGGAGCTGAGGTGGACGGGGATGGCACCGCTTGAGTGCTGCCCCACCTGCTCCGCAGGACTTTCCTGTGGTGCGGGAAGCCCGAAAAAAGTTTTTTAAAAGAGAAAACCCCCCAACTCCCCCATAGGGGAGAATAGAGACCCACCACGAAAACCGCAGTGTATCTCGGCCATATGGGGGGGGGGGGGCAAGAGGGGTCTGGAGGCTAAGGTTGGCCCCACCCCATGGAATGCCCAAGGAATGCTGGCATATCTGTGGGTGGTGTGAAAGCCTTGGCATGAGCCCAGGCATTGCAGCCTGGTGTTGCAGGGCACTTATACTGGCGTTGCAGGCATTTATACTGGTGGAAGCCTCCACTAAACCAGAGGGGGGTTTGGATCTCCCCCTCTCTGGATTACGCTGTTAATTTGTCATAAAACCAGCCTGACCTGTCTGCTTGGAAAAACCTTTGTGAATTTAGGGAATGTTAAGAGGAATGGTTGCAAGGATCTGCTGAAAGAAAACCCTGATGCCTTTGAATGTATGAATGTGCATTCAAACAATGTCGCTTCCCATGCTAGGCGCTGTAGCTCTCAAGGAGTCCGTTGATCTCGTGAAACGACACCAAGTTGCACTGAGTATCGGCTGAAAAGTTTATAAAGAGAATGAACAGGAGCCTGCTGTTGTTTGTCTGTATGAGTCACTGGTCTGAGTGTGCCGTCTCCACTGGAAGGAATGCACACGATGTGCTTAAACAGTTATCTTTCTGTATAGTCTGAAAGCACTCTACACCTTTGGCCCGTAGATTTTCTCAAAGGAGGAATCCAGTCTCCCTTGCAGACTGTCTTGGAGCATATGTGCATCAAATATCAGCTTCGGAATTGTGACTCATGCGGAGCCATAACAATCCACTCTTGAATGTGCTTTCCCCTGCTGTGTCTGCCTATTGATAGAGATTGAATGCGCCATTCAGATTGGAGGCTGAGATGGAAGCCACCCCCTAGCGGATGCTGATTGAAACACAGGCATGAAGTCAATGCAATCAATCATGCAGAAAGGTGGCTATAGCTTCCTTGGAAGAGAGGCTTTGAGCTTGCACAAAGTGTGTCAGAGTACAGGGTTTGGAAACTACCAGTTTATATGCTTAGTCATTACCCAGAAATTACCACCCACATTTTGGCTTATTTAGCCTTCCTCAGTGGTCATACACAGAAGCATTATTATAAAAATAACATATCTGGACATGGACTTAATAGGTATTATTATGTGTAAATGAAAAACCTTATGTTCTGTCTGGCCAGATGTTTTCTTGTGACCAAAATCATGGATTTTGAATCCTTATGATAGCCTCACAGTTAATGTGGTATATAATTACCCTTGTTTCCAAATGTGTGACATCAACCAGTGGTAAAATGTCATGTTCATGACCATTAAGGAAGGCTAAATATGCCAAAACACATATGGTTCTTTGTTGGTCATTGACATAATTGCATCAGCAGTGTTTGGGATGTGTACAACAATATCCATTGATTTTTAAAGGCGTAACCTGAAACTCCGGCCTTGTGTTGATCAGTGATGTTTCTAGGGAGAATTATAGCCCGGTGCAAAATGTGAGTTTTCCGCCCCCAACCTCCCCACATGGGCAGCTGCCCTCCCCCACCACAACCAAACTTTTTTCCCCAGCAGTGAGGGGTATGGGGGGGGGGTGATTTTCTGTTCCCCATGTGACTAAATGGCCACAGCCCGAGGACATTTGACCCCATATGTCCCCGTGGGCGGTACTTCCCTGGTTTTTACTAATTTCATTGTGTACCCCATATAATAAATATGTTTCTTTTGGTATAGACTTTACAGATTTCAGCTCAACTTTTCTGGTTCTCTGTACTGTCTTGATTGGTTTCTTCTTTTCCCCTCTCTGATATTCAATTAGCTGTATCCTGTGTCACAAAACACAGCTGCTCTCTGTGTAACACCATAGTGTGTGCACTCTAGCCCCACGCATATTGGTACAAACCAAAGTGGGCTGCTTGGACTTGTTTTCCAACACCACATGCTCTGACTGCAGCTAAAACTGTGAACAAGGCCTGTGAATTTTTACCTCCTCAGTGGATAGCACTCTCAGACAGAATTTGCTCTTGCAAGTTGGGGGGAATAGACACCACTGGACACATTCTTTTACGCTGCCCTCATCTAAAAGATGTGAGAAGATAGTTCCCTTCCTTAATAAATTCCAATATTATTGGAAAAGTTGGGAGGATGAAAATCCAAAAAATATCTAGGTCTGTGGCTAAATTTAGCGCCTACGTTGTCAAAAGTCGCGGGCAAGTCACTTGATGATCTTTTTATACGGTCTATTGAGAAATATGGGTTTTTTTTAAGGTAAAAGCTTATCTGGTATATACTTAGTATTATATTATTTGTATAATCTAAGTTGCCTTTTTTATACGTATTGGTAAATTTAGTTTTAGTTGGCATTCTAAAGGATGTTTTTTGTATTTGCTGGTCTTTGACTGTTAATAATAAAAGTCTACCTCCTTGGTGGCTTGAGCTGCGGAGCTTCCTTGCAGAGTATTGACTCTGCTTTTATGGGGGGTCGTTCCGAGTTTATGGTGGGCAATTTGGGTTCCTGAATGGGTCAGACCTGCTGCCTCTCATCCCCAGTGGAAACCTGATGCTACTGCAGCAAGAGAAGAAGACTCCATGGTTTCTGGGCTGCCAGTTCCGTGGATAGCACCAAATGCTCCCAAGCGGGCAGCTCTCCTGGCCGGCTCCCTTTCGCTCGCCTCCTTAGCCTCTCTGCTCCTCGTCTGCCACTGTTCTCCTCTTATAATGAAAACACCTCTTCCCCTCCTCTGTGGGCATGTGCATGCATGCGTGCACACGCAGAGCCAGCTGCCAGCGTGTCTCCTCTGCTTTATCAGTCCCTTGTGCTATAGGAAATAAACTGGCTTGCAGGCGGGCTGCCTCGTGGCAGTATGCGGAGAGCGTCTGGAGGCTTTAGCTGTTACTCTGGCAAGAGCCAAGAATATTGGGGCATTAGCAATGACTCTCTGCTGAGAGATTAAGCTGGAGACAAATGGAAGTGGCTGAGAGTGCGGAGCAGACCCCCGGGCTTGTCGGGTGAACCTGCCCGGGCAAGCGGAGAGGCAGTCTTGGGGAATGGGGAAATCTGGTAATATGCAGGTGGCAGGATTATTTATTTGTTCCATTTATAACCTGCCCTGTCAGAGAGCTCGAGGCAGTATACAGAGGAAGTTCCCGGGATGTTGATAAAGGCCCTGTTTTGCTTCCATACCATTGCTGGAGCACGAATATGCATGTAGCAGATTTATATTGTGTCAGACCCCTGTTCTGTCAAGACAGGTATTGCCTATTCTGATTGACAGGGGTTCTCCAGGGTCTCAGGCAGAATTCTTTCCTATCACCAACCACCTAGAGATGCCAGGGATTGAACTGGCGACCTTTCGTGCACAAAACAGATGCTCTGCTACGGAGCGTTAGCTGCCCCCCACGTGCCTTCTGCTTGGCCATTCCAGACTGCTGAGAAGAATCACCTTGGGCATGTTTGAAAACTGCAACCTAGATGAATACTGTGGTATAGTAAACTAAGCCCCCCGCAGGCAGAGATGTAGCTTTGCAGGGTGAGGGCAGACCTAGCACTTTTCACCTTGTTGCGCTGATTTTCTGCACGTCCCTGCTCGCTTCAAAATGGCTACCCTGGTGGATTCTGAGCAGGTCTACCCATGAAGTAGAATGAGGTGTGAATGCGGTGGTGGGGAGGGATGGTAGATCAGTGACGGAGCTTCTGCTTTGGGTGGAGGAAGCCCTGAAATTCAATCCCTGGCATCTCCATTTAGAAGGATCAGGCAATGCCAAAGACCTCAATGTGAAACTCTGGAAGGCAGCTGCCAATCAGAATAGGCACCCCGATCTTGATAAACTGATTCTCTGACTTCGTACCGGGCAGCTTCATGCGTTGTTCATGCTCGCGTGTGGTTGAGTCCTCAGTCAAATAGCCTGTAACACTTTAGACAGCAGGGGAAAGAGGATTGTATTTCTATACAGGTAAAGAAATGAAAGCTGGCCTCTAACAACATTAAAGACATCCTGGGAGGAAGATCCAATACATTCACTGAGCAGCGGGGATGGAGAGAGGCATAGCTCGGTCTGTTGTAAACTTCTTTCATCGGTGATGAAAATTGGCATTGAAATATGGCGAAGGAATAAATGCTCCTTTGTGTAAGTATGTTCCCCGCAAGTGGATTACCAACATGACCAGGAATGGACTGGCTGAGAGAATCCCTGAAGAGCTAGGTCTTTTAAAACACAGGAAAGTGCTGAACAATGATGCCCCCCCCCCCCCCCCCCCAGTCTGCTTTGGTATTTACAGAATCTAGTATCTTCCAAAACTGTGGCTGGAAGTTTCTAATATGAGATTGGTGGATTCCTGAAGGAAGGGAGGAATCTGCGATGGTGTATTTGGAAAGGACTTGCCTTAAGAGATTCTGACTGCAGGAGAAAGGCCTCTTCTGCACATGCAGAATAATGTACTTTCAATCCACTTTCACAGTTGTTTGCAAGTGGATTTGGCTATTCCGCATAGTAAAATCCAGCTGCAAAAGTGCATTGGAAGTGGATTGAAAGTGCATAATTCTTCACATGCAGAAGGGGCCCCAAACCTGCAGGCACCTTATAATTGTAGAAAATAGATAATAGATTTTTTTTTTAAAAAAAACTCATTGCTATTTAAGTAAATAAAATGAGGTCAAAGAGTTTTGTAAAGCAACCAGAAGGGTAAGGGGGCAGCATTAGCCAAAATGAGCAACAAAGCCGGTCCATTTCTGCTTTTCTGGGTATTCATCCAATATGTCTGTACAACCTGGGAATTCAGTCCAAAGATCAACACATTCTGGTTGGGCTTAGTCACCATCTGCTGAGGAAAGGAGTCGGCTTCATCCCTCCTTCCGTGAGCTTTCTGACGTGCCAGGCTAGCCCTCTATGTGACCTGGTGGGGGGTCAGCAGGGGTTTCAGGCAGGGGTTTCGGTTCCTGAAAAACCTCTTTACCCGAATGGTTGGAGACACATACAAGTAACAGAATGGCCCCTTCCGCACATGGAGAATAATGGACTTTCAGTCCACTTTCAATGCACTTTGCAGCTGGATTTTACTGTACAAAATAGCAAGATCCACTTGCAAACAATTGTGAAAGTGGATTGAAAGTGTGTTATTGTGCATGTGCGGAAGGGGCCAATGTAGCTCCCAACTGAGGATGCTGAGCTGTGGTTTGGAGGAGATGGCCAGTAAGAATGCTAGTAGGAACTAACAGATCTATAGACAGGGACCTTCAACAACCACCACCTTTCTCGGTATTGAATGCTAAAAGTTGCAAGAGTTTTGCACTTTGATTCACGTATCCTCGTAGCAATGGAGAGAAACTTGGCTACCTCCGCCGTTGCTTGAGAATGCTGATTACCTAGAAGGTGGCGTGCTATTTCCCTATTGGTCAACAAGGTACCCCCTTTAAGCAGAGGTCTTATAAATGTTCCGCACAGGGGTTCATAAAATTTGCAGTGGAGCAGCACGTGCTCTGTGGTTTCAGGTTGCCCTTCCGCACATGCAGAATAATGCACTTTCAATCCACAGTCCAAGATAGGGTCGTCTACTGTGGAGTTCCCACCACTGTCAACTGGCAGGAGAAAAATAAACTAAAAAAACACTGTTGCCGTGATGCTGTGATGCCTCTTCTGGGGACCCCCACTTCAGGCTGGCAACCCTCCCCAATAAAAAATAAGCTCCCCCCTCACCTGAGCTGCTGTTTTGGGGAAAATATGTGATATAAAGACTTTTTAAAAAACTGCAGCACAGTGTGGGTCTGTTAACATTGAGGAAAAGGGATGTGTATGTGTGTGGAGGGGGGAGTTAACTCTCTCCCCCCCCATCTTCTGGCGGCTTGACCTTGATCAAAGTAGGGATTTGGGCAAACAGATGCTTACAGACCTTGCAAATACCGTTTTGTCCCGAACGTGCGATGGTTTTAGCATGTCAGTCTGGTAAATGTGATACGCCATGCACAAAATGGCTATTTTCACTGTGGAAATGAGCTTCCCGAATGCGGCTGTTCAGTTGGAATGATATGGTTTGTGTCTGTTTTCCTGTTCCTATGAATGGCTGCTGGCTTTAATAGCTGTGCATGGTAATATAGAGAACTGATATGGAGAAATGAAATATTTGGATTCTATTTGGGGCTTGGAAAAAGAACTATTTAGTGCATTTTTATCCTTCCCTTCCGTTTGGGTTCTGTCTCCTCCAGTTTATGGTCTCAGTAACTTTGTGAAGTAAGCAAGGCTGAGACGAAAAGCCCTAGAGAGCTTTTGGGCTGGGTGGGAATTTGAACCCAATTATCCCAAGTCATAGTCTGACATTTTAACCATTGCATCAGACTGGCTGTCCATTTCTCCGCTTGTGTATTCTCATGGCAAATGTCCACTGGATGAGAGCCACCTTGGTGCAGTGATTAGGAGCAGGTGGACTCTAATCGGAGGACATAAGAACATAAGAAAGAGCCTGCTGGATCAGACCAGAGTCCATCCAGTCCAGCACTCTGCTACTTGCAGTGGCCCACCAGATGCCTTTGGGAGCTCACATGCAGGATGTGAAAGCAATGGCCTTCTCCTGCTGCTGCTCCCAAGCACCTGGTCTAGTAAGGCATTTGCAATCTGAGATCAAGGAGGATCAAGATTGGTAGCCATAGATCGACTTCTCCATAAATCTAGCTCCCTTTAAAGCTATCCAGGTTAGTAGCCATCACCACCTCCTGTGGCAGCACTGAGTTTGATTTCTGAGTTTGACTGAGTTTGATTTCACCACTCCTTCACATGAGCGACCGAGTCTTATCTGGAGAACTTGATTTGTTTCCACACTCCTCCACATGAAGCCTTCTGGGTGACCTTGGGCTAGTCACAGGTTTCTCAGAATTCTCTCGGTCCCACCTACCTCAGAAGGTGCCCGTTTTGGGGAGAGGAAGGGAAAAGGAGTTTGTAAGCTGCCTTGAAACTCCTTACAGGAAGAAAAAACTCCTTACAGGAGAAAAAGGCAGGGTTATAAATCCAAACTCCTCCTCTCTCTTCTTTGAATATTCACCTGATATTTCATATATAATGAAGAGAGAGAGAGAGAGAGAGAGAGAGAGAGAAATGGCATGTGCCAGAGTAGTTTAGTGGCTGGAGTGTTGCACTAGAACTGGGTAGGGTTTCAAATCCCCACTCAGTCAGACAAACTGGGATCAGCTAGCGTAATAGCGCCTATTGCCCTTTTTCAAAATTTTCAAGGTGGCCGCAGATGCAGTGAGGTTTGGTCCAAAAGTCTTAAGTATAAACACAGAATATGAATGTAACGCACCATACGGAGGAAATGCATGCATTTATTTTATGAGAGAAATGTAATGCTAGGAAAACGTACAGAGATCAATACTCTGAATAAGGCAGCGGCAAAACCGAAAAGTGGGATTTTGGGGTCAAAACAGCAGAGGGAAAAATTGGAACGCATCTCTAATTGGATGGGCTTGGACCAGCTGATCCATTCCCTTTGCAATATGGGGTCAATGTTACAGGGCTGATGCGAGGATTATATCCAGATAATGTATATTAAGTGCCTTGAACACAGAACGGATTATAGAAAAATCTGCGTGTCGTTATCATTTAGTTTACAGCATTTGACAGCTTTTGAGGTTTCATATTTGATCACTGCCAAAATCCAGATAGACGAGAGTTGTCACCCAATTAGGGGTTCCGTTTCTCCAGTGGAGGGGACCAACAGAAAAAACCCCTCAGCAGCTGTTGTTGAACTATAGATTTCAGTGATTCCTAGAGCTACTTGCCATCTCTCCCAGGTTTCCCCTGGAAGTGATGTTGTCATGTGATGTTACCAGCATGTTTCTACCCCTGGCCCTCCCACAAGTGGTTGCTAGGGTTGGCAACTATATAATGCCATGGTGGTTTTGGTGATGGAATGAAATTTTCAAGGCAAAACTGAAGGATGGGGTCTAGGAGATTAGTTTCATGACTCTCTCTTCTCCAGCAGAAGGCCAAAATGTTCCTCAGAGTCCTGTTCTGAGGAGGCCCTCTTACTTTACAGAGCAGAGGCCATTTCAGGCTGCTGTGGGCAGGGGGATGCAGACAGAAATCTGAGCCTGTGGAAATGCTGCCCTGGAGCCAACCCATAGTTTAAAGTCCAGGATTTTTTGTGTGGCTTGGTTATGAATGGGGAGACGTCGCTGAATTCCAGCCGCACTTGCAAAGTTTTGTCGGCTCCCTCCTTTGCAGCGGTGGGAAGGGGGGGGGGGCGTGGGTTTCTAAACAGGCGGTACATTAACGTTTAAACTTGCAAAATGTGGGTTGATGCGATAGTCATGCCATAGATGCAAAAGGGCGAAACAACTTCCAAGTGCCTTTTGTGCCAGCAGACTGGGATTTCTTCCACAGACCTCTGGCGCCGCGCAGATTCTGAGAAGCCCTAATACAAAAGCTCCCTTGGGCACTCCTCCAACCTTTAAACAGACTGGTGGATGGTAAAAAAGGATAATGCTGAGTGGGGAAAGGTGCAGAAAACAGCTCTCTTAAGTTATCAGAGGTTTGCAGCCCTTTCTGTAAGGAAAGGATAAAAATAGGGTTAAGAAAAAGAGATAAAGTTGAGGAGAACTGATAGCTGTTTATGAAGTTATGCCCAGTGTGGACAGAGAGAATCCCCCCACTTATAAATGAGGCTGTCCCATTGAAACTGATGAACAGCAGTAAGTTTCTAACAGGTTAACAAAAGTCCTCCTTCATCCAATGTTGTGTGCACTTGTGGAACTCCCTGCCTCAAGACATAATGAAGCTAGATTTAGAAGAAGAAAAATTGGTTTTTATGCCTCCATTTTATCTCCCTTTAAGGAGTCTCAAAGTGGCTTACAATTACCTTCCCTTCCCCTCCGCACAATAGGCACCCTGTGAGGTATGTGGGGCTGAGAGAATTCTGAGAGAACTGTGACTAACTCAAGGTCACTCAGCAGGCTTCATGTGAAGGAACATGTGAAGGAACAGTTCACCAGATTAGAGGTCATCGCTCATGTGGAGGAGCGGAAAATGAAACCCGGTTCTCCAGATGAGAGTCTACTGCTCTTAACCAGTGTTTCCCAACCTTTTCGAGGTCAGGGTACCCTTGACCTCACTCTTCATATCTCACGGTACCCCTGCCGCCACCCTCCACCTTCCCCTCCCATTTGCATATTTTGCCTTTTGCTTCTGGAAGGATGAAGGAAGAGACACTAGTAGCGATTGAAATGCTGCTGACTTTGTGGCAGGCCCTGCCCCATGGGCCAGCTCCATGTCCTTGTGGCGCCGGTGGGAGACACCACAAAAATGAGGGGGGGGCGGTAGTGTTGCCGCGATACCCCTGGGACATGCTCACGGCATCCCAGGGTACTAGGGAACCCTGGTTGAGAATGGCTGCACTACACCATACTTCAACTTAGCTATGATGCTAAGAGTAACCTCTGTGGTTCTGGGTTCAAGTTGCCAGAAGACAGGAATAGAAGGAAGACCCCTTCAAGCCCTGCTTGTGGCGTTTCAGAGTCTTCTGTTAGACCGTCTGTCATGCTGGCGTGCAGATGTTGGAGAACTCTTGCCAGCCACTGGAGAAGCAGACTGCCAGAGCTGCTTAAAAGCTGCTCGACAGTTTCCCCTTTGCTGGGATGAAGCTGCAAAGGGATGGCCCGGCCTTCATCTTGGTTGGAAAGCGCTGTCAAGTCACAGCTGATTGATGGCAACTCAATCAGTTTTCAACGAAAGAGGGGAGCAGAAGTGGTTCCCCACTGCCTGCCTTTGCGCAGCAACCCTGGAAATTGCTTAGGGGTCTAACTGAGGTTGACCCTGCTTAGCTTCCAAGCCTGGGCCATCAAGGTCAGGACCCCCCTCATCTTTCCGACATTCGAAAGAGTTCCTTTTTTGAGAGCTAGGCTGCAACTGTGCTAAAGCCCCCTGTCCTATAGAATTTACAAAGCAAGAGTGCGAAGCAGGAGAGAGTCTTACAATTAGGAATGGTATCAGATAGATCTTTTCTCTTGTTCTCCCCTAATGCGGTTCAGTGATCACCCAGGGAAATTGACAGGTTGTCGATTTTGCAAAGATAAAAGGATGTCGTGTCTGACAAAGAACACCACACGCTTATGAAATGTGGACAGAGGTCGAGGGCAGCTGCATTAGCCGATGGAAGGATCCCCAGAATGACAGCAGCGTCGTGCATTTTTCTAACCAGGGTCAGCCAAAATATTGTGTAAGCTTTTGATTCTCACAGAACTCTTCATTAGACTGGAAAATGCAGACAGGGAATGAGAGATATGTTTCAGGGCAGGGTGGACATGCCTGTAAACTGCAGCTGCTAGGTTTCACCTGGAATCCAGGATGTCTTCTAGAGCTGGTTGAAAGATAGGATCCACAAGAGGCACCAAAGGGTACACAAGTCAGCAGTTCCTCAGGTAGATTTCTATTCCAATCAAGGCTACATTAAACAAGGTATTTTTTTTACCTGTTCTATCATCATTAATATGAAATGCATGCACAAACCTTGAAACCTTGCTTGTGGCTTTCCAGAAGAATTGGTTTGGCCCAAGTAGAAAACTAGACACACCTTTAATTTGATCTAGCAGGGCTCTCCTGATTAGCCATTATTGTGAAAAATGGAGCCTCTATTTACAGAGGCAGTATGCCTCTGGATATTAATTGCTTGGAGACACATAATGCTCTACTAAAAGGGCCTTTAACCTGAGCTGGCAGAACCAGTTTGAGTTCAGTGTCATCTTTAAGACCAGCGAAGTTTTATTCTTGGTACAGACTTTGGTGTGCACGCACACTTTTTATTTTCAGAAGCTGTTTCCCGAATAGACAGATGTCGCCTGGCAGATTCTTTGACATTGGGTGTTCTAAACTGCATTTTTTCTTTAAAGAAGGAAGAAAAAGTTCCATGGTTTGCTTTGGAAAAGCAGCCGTTGGCATTCAGAAACGGACTTCGCCTTCCAGCATCCAGCCCCTGGGCTTAGCGTCAGATGTCTGTTGCCAGCAATGCAAACTGACATTTCTGAACGGTTTGCTGTTTTCTGCACACTCCTTTTAGCAGGCAAGGACTTGGGTTGTGCTTTTCCTGGAGGAATCTTCGGTAATTTGGGCTTGACCTACCTAAGAATCACACTCTCCTTTGCTGAGTCCTTAGCAAAGGGACAAGGGTTCTTTCAGGAGCAGCAGTGGCCTAGTGGTTAAGAGCTGGTGCATTCTAAACTGGAGGAACCGGGTTTGATTCCCCACTCTGCCACCTGAGCTGTGGAGGCTTATCTGGGGAATTCAGATTAGCCTGTGCACTCCAACACATGCCAGCTGGGTGACCTTGGGCTAGTCACAGCTTTTCGGAGCTCTCTCAGTCCCACCCACCATATAGGGTGTTTGTTGTGAGGGGGGAAGGGCAAGGAGATTGTCAACCCCTTTGAGTCTCCTACAGGAGAGAAAGGGGGCATATAAATCCAAACGACGCCGCCGCCGCCGCCTCCTCCTCCTCCTCCTCCTCCTCCTCTTTTTTTTCCTCCTCCTCCTCCTCCTCCTCCTCCTCCTCCTCCTCCTCCTCCTCCTCCTCCTCCTCCTCCTCCTCCTCCTCCTCCTTCTTCTTCTTCTTCTGCTTCTTCTTCTGCTTCTTCTTCTTCTGCTTCTGCTTCTGCTTCTGCTTCTGCTTCTGCTTCTGCTTCTGCTGCTGCTGTTCCAAGCACAGGTCTGAAGATTCTTGCAATCACACCCTTTTATTACAGTTGTTGTAATCTGCTGTAAGTCCAATTGAGAAAGGGGGACGATAAATAATGTCAATAAATTTTTAAAACTCAAAATTATGCTGTGGTTCTCTTGAATCCTCTTCCGGCTATCTCCAAGTGAAAAGTGGGATTTAAGGGAGTAGATTTCACACATGGAAACAGTTTATTGCTTTTGAGATTTGATACCGTCTATGATACCCTGAGCTATGATACCATCTGGCCTCCCCCTTCTTCTCTTCTCTGTTCCTCCCTCTTTCCAGCATTTTACCATCATTAACTCTTATGGTGCTGAATATCTGAAGATCACCACCTTATTATTATTATTAAGTGTATTTTTTGCTGTTGGTTTTGTTATGCAGGTTTATATTATTTTTTAGATGTGTACGGTGTTTTATCATGATGCCAGCTGCGTCGAGCACGAAAGGGGAAGGGTGGTATAGAAATCCAATAAACATGAGGCTAGCCTCATTTTATCAGATCGTGGAAGCTAAGCACTGCTGCCTCTGGTTAGTATTTGGATGGGCGACCACTGAGGAAGGACAGGGTTGCCGTGCAGAGTCAGACAATGGCAAACCACCTCTGAATGTTTCTTGCCTTGAAACCTCCACAGGATCACAATGCCAGCTGTGACATGATGGCAAAAAAGGTGGGGTTATTATTGTAACTGGGGGCAGCAGGGCTGGTGAGATGGAGGTTGAGCTGGGGGTGGGGTGGGGAATGGCAGCAGCCAGCAGGCTCACGGCTTTCTATGACCTGCTCGCTGTTGCCATCCTCCCACACTCAACCTCTATCGACGCTGGCCCTGCTGCCTCATCTTCGGCCTCTTGCAAGACTGGGCCAAGGGGCACCCTGCGGGCCTGTGTAAGGCTTCAGTCTGTGGGGGGCCATTTTACATCCCCCATGTGACCAGATAGGTGGCGCCCGGGGACATGGGTTACCCCGTGTCCCTCTGGCAGGTACACCTTTGGGGTTATATTACTTCCTTGTTTTGTCTTGCCGAAGAGTTCAAATGTTAGGACCCCATTAAAGCATTGCCTGTTCAGCTAATTATAATCCCCCCCCCCCCCGTAATATGAGGTCCCTTTAAGATTTTCTGCCTTGGGCTACTCAACCGCCTTGGCCCACCTCTGCCAACTGATCCCATGCATTTATTTCATTGCATTTCTACGCTTCTCCCCACAAGGAAAGTTCCTTGGCCCCCTTTTCAAACACGAACAGCTTGGAGGCATCTTTCCTCACTTTCCGTCCTCTTGACAGTCGTTTGGTTGCCAGCTGTAAATAAAGAGAAGGCATCGCCATTATGCAGAGAAAGCCTGATTGAAGGACGCAATCTGCATGCAATTAAGAGGGTTAATGAAGGTGATTGCTTATTAATAACTCTCAAGTCTGCCTCGGAGGCTGCGGGGGGGCTGTTAGGGTGACCCCGGCGCTGTCACGCAGGATTGCTGCTAGCACTCCGTGAGATTGGGGGGGGGGGGGGCGGCTTGGCTGTCTTTCCATCTTGTTTACTTGTCTGTATGGGACCTTCCAGGACAGCGACGGTGAACCTTTTGGGCTCGGTGTGTCAACAATTAAAAAATGCCTAACTTGGCTCTGGTGGCATGTCACCCCACCATAAACAAAAAGAGAAACAGTTCTTTTACATATTCATTCATTTTTAAAAAAATATCGTCCGATCATGTGTGGTGCGATGCATTATATGAAGAAACATCAAATAATTACCAAAATGACTCAGACTCAAAAAGGGAGAACAATTATCGGGTGTTGGTGAAGGCTGGCATGTCACCCAAAACCTCATGGTGTGTCACCTTTAACACACCATGACATAGGTTTTCTATCACTGTTCTAGGATGTGGAATGGTATAATATAGCGCAGTCTCATCAGATGTACTTTCAGTGTGTACATGTTTGTTTTCTGGGTTTTTTCCTATTGTTCTATATCTTGGCTGCTTTAAAAAAAACAAAGCTCTTGTTTTTAGTGTATTGCTTTTATCCAATTGTGCAGGTTCTATTTTTTTTACTGTTTTAGATTCCGTCTGTTCTTATGTTTATGCGATGAGTGTATTTATATACCGCCTTTTAACTTAAAGTCCCTTGGGCAATTGGTAACACAGCCCAATATGATAAAATCAATAAAAGGCCAGTAAGGTACAACAGAAATTCAGTTAAGAAACAGCAGAAATCAATAAAGCATCATAAAATGAATAAAACATTGCAAAATTCAATATTCCAGTAATGCCATCCACCACCCACCACCATACCCCCACCCTGGTTTCTTATTAATTAATAGCCTCTCCAGAAAACACTGGCCTTTAAATCGTTCTAAGGACTTTAGGGAAGCAGCTTTTTTATCTCTGGTAGGCAGAAGTTCAAACTCCTAAGCCACAAACAGTGTTTTCTTGGGTTCCCAACAGCTCGATCGCTGAAAGGTCTGATTTCCAGGAGAAGGTCCCCTTGGGGCCACTCAGGTTGTGGCTTGTGCTTTAATTTTCCTTTTTTAAACAGGCAAAAAGGCCGGATAGAAATGTTCTGAAATTATACGTGTTGCAGTGAAGCTAGATGATACCAAGTCTCCCAGTCTACCTCAGCGTTGTGTAGTGATTAAGAGCAGGTGGATTCTAATCTGGAGATCTGGGTTTGATTCCCCACTCCTCCACTGAGTGGCAGAGGCTTATCTGGTGAACCAGATGTGTTTCTGCACTCCTACATTCCTGCTGGGTGACCTTGGGCTACTCACAGTTCTCTCAGAGCTCTCTCATCCCCACCTGCCTCACAAGGAGCTCTCTCAGCCCCACCTACCTCACAGGGGAGAGGAAGGGAAAGGAGCTTGTAAGCCACCTTGAGTCTCCTTATAGAGACTCCAAATCCAAAACTCCTCCTCCTCCTCCTCCTCCTCCTCCTCCTCCTCCTCCTCCTCCTCCTCCTCCTCCTCCTCCTCCTCCAAGGTTTGAAGAACTTTGGGAGGCAGTGATGTCTAATTTGGCCCTGCGTAAGTGGGCCGAGTGATGGCTGTGAGGCAGCACCCCCTAGGACTGGAGAACAAGGTTGGTTCACTAACTCCTTTCCTCTCTCTTCTTTTCCAGCCCAAGCCAAGGTTCCCCCCACCAGCTCAGAGCCCCCAGAGACCTCCCTGCCTTCCGCAGCTGCTGTCCTGCCTGTGAACTACCGGCTCTCCAACACCCGCCTGGCCTTCTTCCTGAAAGAGATGCGGCCAGTGCCCAGTGGGAACAGCTTAGCTCAGCAGCTTTGGCAGCTCCTGAGCCAGCAAATTAGTGTTCAGAACCCAAGGAGTTGCCTGTCTTGAATGTCTCCCTGGGGCCTTTCAGCTTGGGCCTCCCACTGCCCAAAGAGCTTCTGCAGCCCTCAAGCTGTGGGAGATCCCAGCTTGGCGGTTAGCGCTGGAGAAGATCGCGGGCTTTCATGCACCGTCCGCCTGCGGGTGCTCTCCAGCCAGCGCGGCCCAGGTGCTTTTATGTGGCAGGCGTGACTGGGATGAGAGCTTTGGCGGTGACTGGCGGCTGCCCTGCGTCTTGACTCCGGCTTTCAGCTTGAAGCTGCCCGTGAGCTCCGGACCTCTTGCCGCCTGCGGGGCAGCCTTGCCACCTGCCTCGCCCAAGCGGAGCTGCCCCAGGCCTGGTTTGGGCCTTCTGCTGTGTCTCTGGGTCACAGGAAAGTAGCGGATGGACTAGACCTGGCAGGGGATGCCCAGCAGGTGGAGCTCTACTACACTCTGCACGCACCTGATGGGATGGGGGACTGCGGGAGTGAGCAGGGGGCACGGAGGGGTGGTGCAGGAGCCAGGACGGAGGGCCCTACGCAGCACCCGCTCCTACGCATTGGTAGCTTAAGGCTGGTCAGCCAGCGCGCCTCTAACCCTATACAGGAGGCAAGCGCCTGGACTGACCGCGTCTTCGACATCCACCTTCCAGAGAAGCCCCTCAAGCCCGGCGAGGTGCTCAGCATCATCCTTTACCTGATGGGCAATTCGACAGTGGAGCATTTTACACTCAGGTAAGGAGCCCCGGCAGTGGAATCCAGAGGAGGCTCACAGGGCTGATAAAAGGTCCAGAAGGAACCTGAGTCTCCAGGCCTGTGAGTTTGGTGTGTCTAATGGTGATCATGGATGGTCACCATTGGGTGACCTTGGTGGTCATGGGTCTTTTGGGGGTCCATCCAAATAGTCTCGCAGCTAGGTTCATGGAAGTAATCATCCCACAAAGGGTTGTGTCCCTTGCCAAACTTATTTATGTCTTTATGCATGTATTTGGCTACTGTAAAAAAAACCTCCTCTTACGTGCTCAGGGAGGTTTCCAATAGAACATATGCAGTTCTGATCCGAACACTATATATTCCAGTTTCAATAAAAAATAATTGCCCACCCTCCCCTTTTTATAACAATCTTTCCATATGGATTAAAAGTCATTTCCAGATTTCTCAGTGGCAGCATGCTGAGGAGGGAGCGAGCTTGTTTTCTGCTGCTTCAGTGACTAGGACTAGGAGTAATGGGTTCAAGTTGCAGGAAAAGAGATTCTGCCTAAACATCAGGAAGAACTTCCTGGCGGTCAGGGCTGTTCAACAGTGGAATGCGCTCCCTTGGAGAGTGGTGGAGTCTCCTTCTTTGGAGGTTTTTGATCAGAGGCTGGATGGCCATCTGTCAGGATTGCTTTGATTGTGTGTTCCTGCATGCAGAGGCAAATCTAGGGAAAATGTAGCCCGGTGAAAGATGGGAGTTTCCAAATTCCGCCTTTACCCCATATGGTGAAACTGCCCTCCCACCACAACCAAACAACGCTGGTATTTTTTTGCACCAGATGTAGAGACAATGTGACCCGGAGGAGGAATGGAGGCGATTTTTCCACCTCCACATGATAAATATGGCGCTGCTTGAGGACATTTGCACCCCATTGAAAAAATGCCCTTTGGGAAGGGCGGTATATAGAATCTGATTATAAGTAAGGCAAAGTAGAAGTAGCCGAGCGGTAAGTAAGTAACGGGTAAGTAAGTAAGTAAGTAAGTAAGTAAGTCCCCCTGGGTGGTACTCCCCTTCCTGCATGGCAGGGGGTGGATTTGATAGCCCTTGTGGCCTGGCCTCTTCTAGCTCTATGGTGAATCTTGATGGACCTTTGGCTTGAGCCAGTGGGGGTTCTTCTGATATTCCCAAAGCTTCCCACGTCAGTTTTGTTTGCTTGTTTCATTCTTACCCTGCCCTTTCCCGACTAAGTTGGGCTCAGGATGGCTGAGCTTTTCATGTTCATTTCTATTTCTTTGCACTGCCTCTACCAGGAACAGGAGAGTACCCACTGGTGTTTCGCTCAATGAACTGTGCCCAGCGGTTATAGTGGGATGTGCCCCCAAATACAAAGGGGGGGGGGGTCCTTTGAGGAGATGAGGTCCTTGAGAAACTGCTGTTGCCTTCCCCTTTTTTTCTTGCTGCTTGGCAGGGTGAAGGCCAAGAAGGGGGTCAACTTGCTCAATACGAGAACCAGGAATCCCCAGTGGCTGGTGAATTCGGAGCTGCAAACCGGGAGCAAACACTCCACGGCAACGGTCGACGTGGCCTGGATCGGGGGCAGCTTTCCCAGGTAAGACTGCCTTCTGGTTTCTGAGATTTCATAAGTATTAGCTTTGCATACTTTTGATCGAGCCTTGGAAGCCGTAAGGGCCAGAAATATGCATATTTCTCTTTCTTATTTCATGAAAATAAAAGGTAGCAGGAGAACAGGGTGGAAGTTTGTAGTCCTGGTGGAAAACGCAAATAGATGCAGTATTTCCTCCCTCTCTCATTGTCCTAGTCTTCAGAGCCATCAGATCAAATGGACAGACAGTGATTTCTAAAGCAAAAAAAACAAAAGTCTTGTTCTTTGGCTTGTTCCTTAGCCAGTTGTCTTAAAACTAAGGCCCTGTCCGCACATGCAGAATGATACACTTTCAATCCACTTTTGCTGCACTTTGCAGCTGGATTTTACTGTGCGGAATGGCAAAATCCACTTGCAAACAATGTGAAAGTGGATTGAAAGTACATTATTCTGCATGTGCGGAAGAGGCCTAACTGTTGAAGGGAGCGAGAGTAACAGCGGGGCATTCCACAAGGAAGGGATCTCAGCTCAATGCCGTTGTGTCAGTTGGTGGCCAGCCCTGCGCCGGACTGGTGGTTGCCTTCAATGGATATCCAACATTCCACCCACACTAGCAGCACGCAGACTCTCGAAAGCTGACATGCAGATCTGAGCACGGTCCTCTTTGCGCATTGCCTGTTCTTGTGACGCTTGGCGAACTGAATGTGTGAATTGCTCCACTTCAGGGGTCTGCAACCTGCGGCTCCAGATGTTCATGGACTACAAGTCCTATCCCAGCCTGCCAGCATGGCCAATTGGCGGATAGGGGCGCTGATGGGAATATGATCCATGGTATCTGGAATACTGGTCAAACTAACTCTGCTGAAGTAAGCGCCATGAGGTATGCATTCATGCATGGTGTTTTGTCTGTGACGGTGCTTCCCAAAACGGATGCTTTCAGTTCTGTGGCTGTTGAGTGACGTAAATGTCTGTGTGAACAGGGATTATTTACGAAGCATCTCAGCTCCCTCCGTGCTGTACAAAGGGCAAAGAAGAAACAAAAGAACCCTGCTAGCGGTCTGTCCAAAAAAGGGATGTGAAGAAAATAGGCAGAAGGGGAATGTAATGTCTCTTAGTCGCAGCAAACCCAGCAATCCTCAGACATACTCAGAGGACAGCAGTAGAGTTTAATAGAGAGAGAAGCCTGGAGACACAAAGTCTTTGAACATAGGCAGAGAACAAGAACTACAAGAGAGCAACGACCGCTCATGATAAAACACCAGGCTTAATAAACATCAGGTGTGCTAGGGGAACAATCCTAGTTAAAGGAACATACATTACAGGGGAGGTGGTTGTAGGTTTTCCAGGCTGTGTGGCTATGGTTCGGTAGATCTTCCTAACGTTTTGTCTGCTCCTGTGGCTGGCATCTTCAGAGATGCATCACAGAGAGCAGTGTGGACAGTGTGTAACAGACTTCTCTCTGTGATACAGCTCTGAAGATGCCAGCCACAAGATGCAGGCGAAATGTTAGGAAGATCTACCAGACCACGGCCACACAGCCTGGAAAATCCACCACAACCCGTTGAGTCTGGCCGTGAAAGACTTCGACGATACATCACAGGGAAGGTTGCTGGATAGAAGGTTCTCCAAATCAGGAAGGGCTTTATCTGCTTGGTCAAAGGAACAATACCATAGAGCAGTGGTGGCGAACCTTTGGCACTCCAGATGTTACAGACTACAATTCCCATCAACCCCTGCCAGCAGGGCCAATTGGCCATGCTGGCAGGGGCTGATGAGAATGATCCAGCAAATATCTGGAGTGGGGTTAACTCTACTACTTATAAAACATATGTAACGGCAGAGTGGGAGTACCAAGATTCCTCTAGAGAAGGGAATGGGGTTGCCCTGGCCTCCTGCAGAGTAACCTTGCTGCAAACCATTTCTTACTTTTCTCTCCTCGCCCTCTGTGCTGAGATTATCAGAGTGAGGCATTTCCCTGGTCTTACATGCCTTCTCTACCTAGTTATTTCTTTATCTGAGATCTGTCCAGCATCTTCACTAGACTGTGCCTCATTTTTTTTTCTAGTTTTGGGAAAAGGCTCTTCCCAAGACTGCGAATTCCAGCCCCCACCTTGTTTTTTTGGCTCCCTTCCCTGAGATTTATCAACAGCTCAGCCTGGCTGGATTTCTGATCAGCCAGCTGTCCTCTCTGCAAGCGATAACCCCGGTGTCTGTCCTGGAATGGGTTTCTAGTCCCCAGCTGGGAATCTGGTTATCTCTACCAAACAGATGGCCTGCCTGGTGCTTGCCTTCACGCAGTCCAGTGGCTGGGTTGCCTGGAGATTTCTTTGCAAGTTTGCAGCTTTGGATGTAGTCCCAAAGCATTTTTGCCCTTATCTCACCCAATCTGCTCTCCAGCTGGGGAGATATGCCACAGTGGAAGTCTGGAGGTACGACCCAGAGGTCAGGGGAAGCAGGGGATTTAGAGGGGGCCTTCCAGTCAGTTTTCATTCTTGCCCTTCTATTCTTGTGTTGCAGAAACACGGCCTTTCCTGGCAAATGGTTTGTCTGCTCTACTTTCTGGGGATTAGGCCACTGTTAAAGGAAATCCTGACCCACTGGCTGTTTCTCAAGCTCGTGGGTTTGGCCACGAAAATCTTTGCGTGGTCTTTAGTGAATCAATCTTGACCCTATTCTCCCATCAGGGGAATGGGTATAAACGTTTGTTCTTCAGGGAAATATTGAGAAGATGTTCAGTTGTAGAGCAGATGCTCTTATTGATTTAGCTATTTATTTATGTTATTTATAACCTGTCTTTCTCCCTAGTTGGGGACCCAAAGTGCTTTACCTTGTTCTCCCCTCTTCCATGTGTGTAACTGGCCCAAGGTCACCTTGCTTCCACAGCAGACTAGGGATTCGAACCTGGGTCTCCCAGATCCCAATTCAACACTGCACCATGCCGATTGTTTTCATGCAGGTTTGATTCCTCACACCTCCACACGAGCAGTGGACTTTTATCTAGAAGAAGGTTTGGATTTATGCCCCACCTTTCTCTCCTGTAAAGAGATTCAAGATGGCTTACAAGCTCCTTTCCCTTCCTCTCCCCACAACAGACACCTTGGGAGGTAGGTGGGGCTGAGAGAGTTCAGAGAGAACTGTGACTAGCCCAGATCAGCCAACCAGTTCTCACCACTTCTCCAGAAGTGGTTACTAATTTTTTCTGAGTGCCGACAAGGGGTTACTAAAGCAACCTCCCTGCCTAATAGGGACTGGAGGTCCGTGTGTGCGGCGGCGCCACTGTTTGAATCCCACCACCATCGGAACCTGTTATTAAAATTTTTGGATCCCACCACTGGATTAGCCCAAGGTCACCCAGCAGGAATGTAGGAGTGCGGAAACACATCTGGTTCATCAGATGAGCCTCTACCACTCAGGTGGAGGAGTGGGGAATCAGACCCAGTTCTCCAGATTAGAATCCACCTGCTCTTTACCACTACAACTGTCTTCCCCATGAAGCCTGTTGGGTAACCTTGGGCCAGTCACAGTCCTCTCTGAACTCTCTCTGTCCCACCAACCTCACAATGCGTCTGGTGTGGGGAGAGGAAGGAGTTTATAAGCCACTTTGAGATCCTTTATAATTGAGACAAGTGAGGTATAAATCCCAACTCTTCTTCTTCTAGTCACGATAGATGGTACTGAGCTTTCTGAAGCAGTAGCCGGATTCAGCTTTGCAGGTCTTTGTCAGCCATTACTGATCTACCCATTGAGAAGCCATGAAAAGCCACTGAGATACATCCGGCCTATCTTATGAAGTTATTGTGTGGATGAATCTTGCTTTTTTAATATTGCCTAACAGAAGGTTAGAGGGCAAGACGAGCTGGCCTTCACATTTTCCTTTTGCAGACCAATTGTGGTAAATAATTATGGATTCTGCCCTCTGGACCAAGTCTATCCATCCCCTGCTTTTCTGCCCCTTATGTGGCTCACCAGAGGCCACATCTGGATGAAAGACTCTGCAGGAGAGATGGTCGGGTTGGCTTGAAACGAGTCCAGGATTTGGCGCCCAGTCCGAGCGAACAAGCGTGCGGCACTTTAAAAAGAGAGAGAGAATAAAGCCATCTCGTGTGCGACGTGAAACCAAAGACCCAGATCAAAGTCCCGGCTTCTCTGCCCGAGGAAACTTCCTGGAGAGCGACTGATAAGCCTTTGTAGCAGCCTTGTTTTAAAGTGAGTTCCTCAAGGAGGGAAGCACCCAGGTGCTCAGCTGTGATTTCTCAGCCTCGGAGATGAAATTGGAAAGAGAACAGGCCGGGGAGAATGCGGGCGCCGGGAGGGAGCATGCATGCGGAATACAGGCCCTTCAATCAGCTCCTCTTCCTTTTAAGCGGAGGTTTGCTTCAAAGACGCGGGAGTTTTGGGGACAACACAAGCTGTTCCATTCTTTGCGAGGCTGCGGCCGTCTTTGCAAATGTTTTTGTGAGCGAGGCAAAGAGCCTGTTTTACAGACTGTTGAAACTAAATTGTGTTAAATGGAGAGAAAATGAAGGCTGACGCAAGTCCCTGCCCCCTCTTAAAATCACCATCTTCGAAATATTATTATGAGGTGGGTTCACTATAATAGGTACAGTCAATCCACTTTTACACCCAGAAGGCTAATTCTCTTGTCCCAAGACAGTGATGATTTTCAGATGTTTATAATATAATGTACATACAGAAATGCTTCTCTAATCATTCACCAAAATAAACCATTCAAACTTTTGAGTAACTACAATGTTTACAGCACAAAGACATCTGAACAAGTTGCACTTTGATCAAGCATCAATCACCAACCGTATTTTGGCTTGGGCAGTCTTTTTTTGATTATTTAAACAATAAAACTTAACAACATGCACATTTATCAGTCATCAAATCATTTATCATATTTTGGCTTTGGTATATTTTGGCTTAGGCTAATCAAACTCCGGTAAGTTTGGTCTCAGAAATCCTTCAGTGAGGCCCAATACTTGTATCTCAACATATAATGCTCTCAAAGAAGTCTGTACTAACAGTTTATAACTTTTGCTCTTCCGACACTACAGCTGACTGCTTTCTCTCATGTCTTGTGTTTTGCTTTCAAGAGAAGAGCCTCTTTTCCAGATTGCTGTATCTAAATTTTGTTAAACAGGGAGAGAATGAAGGCTGACTCGTTCCTACCTCCCCTTAAAATCAGCCAGTAGCTTTTGGATCATGTCTCTTTCATTGTACACTTGTTCAGGTTCCAGATAGCTGGACCAGCAGTAGGACCTCTGTGTGCATGTGGGGGGGGGGGGTCTTGGCTCAGCACCCTTTCCCCCAACTTGACCCTTTTTAAGGCTCTGAGCTCACTGCCTTCTTGCTGTGAGGGTGCTCCATCGAATATCATCTCTTTCCTCAGTTGTGAAAACAACTTTTCTAAAAGCCATTGGAATTTAGCAAAGTTGCGCCCCAGAGTTGGAGCCACAAAAACGTGCTACCAGATTCTCTGGCAAAATACAACATTCCTGCTGCCCATGAAATCACTTGTGGGTTTTGGATTCTAGGGTAGCAGGAAAATTCCTGAGTTAAAAAAAAAAAGAAAAAGAACAGTTGGCTTTGTGTGAACATGAGACAAGTCAATGAGGATCCCTTGGCTGCTTTTCTCTGGTGGGATGGCTTTTTACCCTTTTCCCCCAGCCAGGCCATTGGCCGAGTTATTGATCTGATTGGGGAATGTGGCGCAGAGGAAGGGAGCAAATGAGCTATAGGTTGATTAAATCTGTAGTTCAATATGGTAATAAGAGCAGTTCCTCCTTATCCTGAAATCAGTGGTACTGTCAGTGGGGCGTCGAAAGCAGGGGCGTAGCTAGGGAAAATGGAGCCTGGAGCAGACTCTGAGTTTTCCGCCCCCCATGGGCCCCCACTCCATCACCCCATGCCCTACTTACCTTAGCCAGTGGTGAGGTGGGGTGAGAGAGGAAGGAGGTAGGGTGTGTCGGGCGATTTTCCACCCCCACGTGACCCCAATGGCATTCGCCATGGGCAGCTGTCCCCACCCTGCCCCGTGGTAGCTACACCACTGGTCGAAAGTTTTGTCAAGTCACAGCCAATTGACAGCAACTCTGTGAGGTTCTCATCGCAAGAGATGTTGAGAGGCAGTTTGCCACCACCTACCTCTGCATAGCGACTCTGGGCTTCTTTGGAGAACTTCCATCCATGTATGGAGCAGGGCTGATCTGCTTAATCTTCCTAGATCTGATGATATTGGGCTATCCGAAGCCATCTGGGTCAGGGGCTGTTGATGAAGTGCAGGGTAGTCACAGAGACTAGATCTTAGGGTTACGTTCACACCAACCAGTTTTATGGCCTTGGGATAAAAAAAGATCAGTGAACTGAGTTTGTTTCCCTGCTCTTGCACATGAAGTCTGCTGGATGACCTTGAGCTAGTTCTCTCAGAACTCTCTCATCCCAATCTACCTCACAAGGTGTCCGTTGTGAGGTGAGGAAGGGAAAGGAGTTTGCAAACCACTTTGAGACTCCTTAATGGCTTAGAAAAGCAGGAAGTTAAAATTATCCCTCTTCCTCCTCCTCCTCCTCCTCCTCTACTCTTTTTCCTCCTTGTACCATAAGGACCAGTTCCCATCTCAAAATGGCCATAATGCTGGATGGACTGCAAGCCTCTGTCTGATGAGCTTGGGAAATGTGCATTGGGCCAAGAGACAGGAGCTCCACTCCATTTATATCTGTTGTATATTTTTAACTGTAATTTATTTATTTATTTATTTATTTTTTGAGCTTATATACCGCCCCATCCCAAGGGGCTCTGGGCGGCAATGAGACGAAGAGGCTGGCCCCACACCAGGTAAAGAGCTGGGCCTGCAGATTAAATTTTGCCTCGGAAGGTTAGAGGCAGGCGATGAATGTAAAGTGATTACAATCACCTTTTAATAAAACAAACTGATCAAACGGTACTGCTGGGGGCGACTTTGAGTACTGGTCTCCCCCCTTCCTGCTTGGGGGGGGGGGGGATTTTGACATCAAAGGCTTTAATTTGTCTCAGCATTTTAGAGCTAGGTTTCCAAGCAGAGAGCTGTTGATTTCTGAGAAGGACGTTGGGCGGGGGGGCATCTTGGAGTGGTGGAGGCGGAGGGTGGGGATGAACGAACAAGGTGAGCAAATGTTCCTGTATCATTTCTTTTGAAACTTGTTTATATTCTTGTCGATGGTTCCAGTCCTTGGCTTCTGAGCTTGTTTTTCCCCCTCCCGCAATTCTTTTGTGCTCGTGCATACACGGCGTACATTTTTATACACAAGTTATACATTATTTATACGTTATTTATACATTCGGCTTTCATCGTTTAAGCATAAAATATATGTCCAATGTATAATCCTGATTTATTAACCACCATGAACATTGAAAAGGGATATATTTTATTTAGCGGGGGGAGGGGGGGCTCAGAAAATTGCGTGGAAATGAAGCATCACTGTTTGTTTCATGTAAAGCGGAGGGTGGAAGCAAAATCAAAATGGGATTTTTTTGCTGTATAGCGAAAAATAGCAGGGATCAGAAATTAGAAACTAAGTTACCGCTCAAATGCCTGCGAAGCATTTGGCCTGCAGGGGGTGCTATGGTTTTGATTCGTCACTATTTGGCTAAGGCTGCTCTCAGTTCCATGGGATGACACACAACTGGGAATATGGACCAACCAGGTCTCTTTATCCAAGTTGTTGTGTTTAAGGGGGTATTGCACCATCTCTCAGAGGTCTGAAAACATAAACCCACTTGATCTGGAAGTTAAAACTGGTCCAGCATGCAGCCGTGCGGCTTCTCACTGGTGGCTCTACTAGGGTTCATATCTCCTCTTTGCTGCGCCAGCTGCACTGGCTCCCAGTGGAATTCCAGATCACCTTCAAGGTGTTGGTTCTGACCTTTAAGACCCTTCGCGACCTGGGGCCCTCCTACCTCAGGGACTGTCTTTCCCTGTATGTCCCTACTTAGCCTCTGCATTCTATAGAGGCAAATTTTCTGGTGGTCCGCAGCCCCTCGATGATGCAATTAGTCTCTACCCTCCCTCCCTTCAGCCATCAGGGCCTTGCAGGACCTTGGACAGTTCCGCCCACCCTCCGGCCATCAGGGCCCTGTGAGACCTTGGACAGTTCCACAGGGCCTCTGTAAAACGGAGTTGTTCCACCCGTTTTTTTGGGGGGTAGTCGCTGATTGTCTCCCCCGCTACCCCCCATATACCATCATATTGGCTACTTGTGCTGTGCCGGTCTCCTCCCAAGGGGATAGGAGGTTTCTTCCGGTTGCCATCTGACGTTAGGTTTTTCTGGTTTGCTGCTGCTGCTGTATTTAATTAATTCGGTTTTAATGATTGATTGTGAGTTTTGTTGGTTTTTATTTTCTGTACACCGCCCAGAGCACTTTCAGGGGTGGGCGGTATAGCAAGTTTAATCAATAAATGAAAAATAATAAATAACAAATTGGAAGCACTCAGCAATTCTACACCTGAAAGGTTTGCTGTTAGAATGTGCAGCAGCGCTTACCCCCGCTGCATCTCTGAATGACTCTCTGAAGCCTCTCTTTTTTGCTTCCTGGGTGTCCTTGATGCTCATGGAAAACCCAGATGATCCGTGGCTGTTTGCCTCCTCCCTTCAGGTTATCCCATGCACAAGCTCATGGGCTTGCGGTTTTTATGGCCCAAGCAGATGCTGCGCTGGCCATCAGGTCTTCCGTATTCCCCGGGCCAGTTGCATAAAGCATTGGGGGGGGGGGGGCTTTCTGTGACTATTCTTCATGTTTCCATTTAATCTGATTCAATGATTTCTTTTTTTAAAAAAGAGTTTATTAACTTCAAACTTTCCCCAAGCCTGGAAGATGGACTGGGTTTGCAATTTAAGCAAACAAGGAGGCGACCGTGAATTGAATCTCCCTCCCAACCCTTATTTTTTTGTGGTTGACTTATTTACGGCTGTAATATCGGCCATGTACAACATTCCCCAATCGATGGGATATTCTCCACGGACGCCAATCCCATTCCAGCTGTAGCCCACTAGATTGCACAGTACGAATTCATTGCTTTGGTGCTGGATGGGGACACGGCCAGATTTTAAATCTCCTGCTTAATGTTGAAACTGAAATCAGTGAAAATGGTGTTTGGAAATTAGGTTCCATGACCCAATTCTTCTGCCCTCCTTTATAATCAGATCCCTCCACCTCTGCAACCCTGAAGGTCCTTCCACTTTTCAACAGATCTGTGGAATCTCTCTCCATTCGTATTATGTCCCAAAACTCACTGCTAGATCTGATGTCAGTACGTCTCTTTCTAGAAGCCTTTGGCTTGAACCCCTGAATTCTCGCTCAAAGTTAAGGAGAGCTGAAGTTAAACCAGGTTCTTACAGAAGCAGCAAACTCATTCCTTGACTATGTCACTTTGGACCACACCCTGGGGCTCTCATGTTTCAGTAGTATTGGCATTTGTATGCCTATAGTGGGCAACGCTGCACCATTGGCTTCATTCCCCTGTCATCAAGAAATCGAGGAGCGAGAGGAAAAAATGGCCTCCATGGTACACTCCAGGAATTTCCACATATGTCTATGGTCTTTACAGTGAAGGTTAGAAGGTATTCCTAGACCATCACCTGAAAGATGCATCATATCCTTCCCATATTTAACCCTCCCCAGGCGCTTCCCCCAAAATCTCCCAGCTGCGCTGGCAACCCCTTGTTTGAAGAGAAAACTGTGACTAGCCCAAGATCAGCCAGCAGGCTTCAAGTGTAGAAGCAGGGAAACAACTCCAGTTCACCAGATTAGAATCTACAGCTCATATAGAGTGGGGAATCAAACTTAGTTCTCCAGATTAGAGCCCAATGCGTGGTGTAGTGTTTATCAGGTGCACTCTAATCTGGAGAACTGGGTTTGATTCCCCACTCTGCCACTTGAGCTGTGGAGGCTTATCTGATGAACCAGATTAGCTTGTGCAACACATGCCAGCTGGATTACCTTGGGCTAGTCACAGTTCTTCGGAGCTCTTTCAGCCCCACACACCTTGCTACAGGGTGTTGTTTGTTGGGAAAGGGAGATTGTGAGCCATGCTTTGAGTCTCTCTTTTTTTTACAGGAAAGAAAGGGGATATGGAATTCCCAAGCTACTCTCCTCCTCCTCCTCCCTCCTCCTCCTCCTCCCTCCTCTGCCTCCTCCTCCTCCTCCCTCCTCCCTCCTCCACTCCTCCATCCATCCTCCTCTTCTTCTTCTTCTTCTTCTTCTTCTTCTTCTTCTTCTTCTTCTTCTTCTTCTTCTTCTTCTTCTTCTTCTTCTTCTTCTTCTTCTTCTTCTTCTTCTTCACTGCACCACACTGGCTCCTCCAAATCCAAAAACAACATTCTGCTAAGCATATTGGGGAGAAAGTGGGGCTGGAAACATTCTCTCTGAAGTGCAGTATTCCCTTTCTATCTGCCCCTAATATTGCTGCTAATTCCCCCATTGATTTATAGGAAACCATCATGACCTGCATTATGAAAGGCATGCCACGATAGCCCGGAGCCCTGGCTGATCCTGTGTACCTATCAGCATCAGGCAACAACGGAGGTGACCTCTCGCTCACCTCACACACATTTCATGCTTGAGTTTATTGATTCCAATATATCAGCATTATGTTGGCATGCCACCGAACCACACACTATCCTGTTTTCAGGATTGCCCCAGGTCCTTTAAAACTAGATGTGCATTAGAAGGACAGTACATGTAAGTTTTCTCAGTTCCCCAGGGCTCTGTCAGGGCAGGAAAATGAAGCTAAGCAGGGGATGCTTAAATCCCTTCTCATGACATGGGGTGGCCCCAATCTGAATCAGCTTCCCCCCCCCCCCCACACACACACACTTGAGAATTAAGCTTCAATATTGGTGAGAATTCAGGGGAGGACAAGGAAAGGGTGCAGCTTGGGCCCCTTCCGCATGTGCAGAATAATGCACTTTCAGTGTACTTCAAAGCTGGATTTTACTGTGCGGAATAGCAAAATCCTCTTTTAAACAATTGTGCAAGTGGATTGAACGTTGTCAAAGGCTTTCACGGCTGGAATCACTGGGGTGCTGTGGGGTTTCCAGGCTGTATGGCCGTGTTTTAGCAGCATTTTCTCCTGATGTTTCGCCTGCATCTGGGGCTGGCATCTTCAGAGGATCTAAAAGTTCATTATTCTGTGCGGAAAGGGCCTCAGTTTCACTACCATTTGATGTTCTTTGGTTTGGTTAAGATTTAAGAATTTCTGGATGCTTTTCCGCATCTCTTGTTTACCTGAAGGAACACTTGCACCTAAATGTATCTGCCTGCCTACTGATGTCACATGGGGAGATGGACCTGGTGGTACCTCCCTCTGCCAAGGTGTGGGAGGTAGGGGCATGGGGCAGGACTTTCTCCATGATTGCCCCCAGGCTTTGGAATAGTCTCCCCTCAGAGATTCGCAATGCACCTATCTTTTATGGGTTTAGGTACATGGCAAAGACCTTTCTCTTTGCCCAAGCGTTTGGCTAGCCTCTCTGGAAACCCCTTCTACAATTGGTCTGGGACGGGGGAGAGTTAGGGCAGTTGGGGTAAATTTTACTCTCTTTTTTTGCATTGTTATAATTTATTTATTTTGGGGATTTTTAAATGGTTTTTAATCTATGCAAGCCTAGAGACCTTGGTGTGAGGCAGGGTAGAAATATTTAGAAATAAATGAACTTGGCATTCACAATTCCTTAGACAAAGTGATCTTTGAATGACTTCTGAGATTCCCAAAGGTTAAAATACTGTTTTCAAACCACCACTTCGTCTTGTGGTTGCAAGATATCCACCCTTAGATACTGACAGTTGTACGAACCATTCGGGTGTGTATGAAGAGTTCTGTGGGGCCCCATCCCCATGATGCCATTTTCTTTTTTCACTTCAGGGAGGAAGGCACCTCCTATGAAATCATGCAGCTGGACTTTGAAATGGAGAACTTCACCAGCCAATCGGTGACTCGGCGAATCATGTGGCACATAGATTATCGAGGCCGCAACCCACCGCCTGACCTGGACAGGGCTGTGACGGAGCTGACAGTAATCCAAAGGGATATCCGTGCCATCCTTCCTCTGGCAATGGTGAGCGGAAGTTGGATATAGTTGTTTGTTGTTGACTATATTACATCAATCATGAGACCTATTCCCCAGATTCCATTGTTTGATCTAGTTTGCTTCACTCACAGCCAGTGTGGGGCAGTGGATAAGAGTGTCAGGCCAGCACTGGGAAGACCCAGGTTTAAATATCAACTCTGCCAAAAAAACTCACTGGGTGACCTTGCACTAGTCACACACTCTCGTCCTAACTTACCATACAGGGTGGTTGTAAGGGGAGGATGGAGAAGGTAAGATGATTGTAAGCTGCTTTGAGTTCCCACTGAGGAGAAAAATAAGAGAAGAGTTTGGATTTATATCCTCCCTTTATCTCCTGTAAGGAGACTCAAAGGCGCTTACAGTCTCCTTTCCCTTCCCCCACCCCACACAACAAACACCCTGTGAGGTGGGTAGGGCTGAGAGAGCCCTGAAGAACTGTGACTAGCCCAAGGTCACCCAACTGAGCCCTTCGGGGGAGGGCGGTATAGAAATATAACCAATGAATAAACCGGCATGTGATGGAGTGCACAAACTAATCTAGTTCACCAGATAAGCCTCCACAGCTCAAGCGGCAGAGCGGGGAATTAACCCAGTTCTCCACATTAGAGTGCATTTGCTCTTAACCACTACACCACGCTGGAGTAAATAAAATAATAACATTGGCATTATTGATACTTTTGATTTCTGCGATGCATTTTTTGTTTTTTGTCTTCCTGCAGTTAAAACTGGAAACACCCTGTCTTCTGCATACAAAGATATATATGGTTTCTCTTGATCAGCTGGACCATGGGGAGGTGTTATCCCTGGGTCTGCAATTATTCCAGTTAATATTTGTTCTTTGGTCCAGTGATCAACACTTGGATTTCCCCATGTTTGTCTGTTGTAGGGTGGATTGTTATAGTCACGGAGTTCTAGAGTTGGAAACTCTTCATTCATTCATTCATTCATTCATTCATTCATTCATTCATTCATTCATTCATTCATTCATTCATTCATTCATTCATTCATTCATTCATTCATTCATTCATTCATTCATTCATTCATTCATTCATTCATTCAGGCTTATGTACTGTTGTCCCCTTGAATGGGCTCACAGTAGTGAACAACCATAAATATACAGTTAAAACAGTATAAAATATGGGGGTTAAAGAAAGGTGATGGAAAGCCGCTTTGAGACTCCTTAAAGCTAGAGAAAAGCTTCTGCTTGAATTCCCCCTGGGAGGGAGAAACCACAACTTCCCCAGGTCATTGGTTCCATTGATGAACTGCTCTTACTGTTAAGAAGTTTATCCAAATGGAGCCTAAAATCACTCAAACATTCCCCGCCCCCCCCCGCCCCCCGTATTGCCCTTCTGACTTGTATTTGGCTTGTGGTCATCAACTGCAACCCCAAGATCCTTTTCACAAGTGCTGTTTCCAAGACAGGGGTTACCCCATCCTAGTCCTGCGAATTTGATTCTGCATGCCAAAATACAGGCCATCGCCTTTGTCCCTGGGGAATTTCATTTTGTGAGCTCGGAAAGCAGGGCTGAAACTCTCAAGGTCATTTTTAATTATATTTCTGCCCTCTGAGGCACTTGCTGCAGGTCCCCTTTTTGGGTCATCTGCAAAACTGATGAGGATTTTCTTCATCCAAGTCACGGATAAAAATGGTGGGCGCAGGACCCCTGTCAAATCCTGCTCAAGATCTCTTTCCAGATTGATGAAGTACCACTGGTGAACACTTTGAGGCTGACTCTGCAGCCAACTGGGCATCCATTTCATCTCAGTTTCACTGAGGTCTAAGAACCAGATTCTAAACACAAAACTGTGTAAGGGACTGAATGTGGGTAGAGCTCTCAGTATCTTTCCAGTATTAGAGGAGCGTGCCTGTTAAATTGGGTGGTGTGGCATACAGACAGAATATAACGCTTCTGCAGTTGTCTTGCTTGTCACTGTGTGAACAGACAGCTGGGCTTGACGGGCCTTAGTCTGATCTAGCATGGATTTTCTTGTGTTCTTATGAACTGATGCACAGATAGTGGGATTAGAGTTCAGAAAATGTTGGACTCTGGAACTATGACACATCCTCCTTTTTTTTGACCCTCAGGATACAGAGATCATCAACACGGCTATCCTGACCGGTCGGACGGTGGCCATCCCAGTGAAGGTCATTGCCATTGAGATGACGGGCATCATCATGGACATTTCTGCTGATGTGGAGTGCAAGTCTAGCAATGAAGATATCATCAAGGTGGGTCAAGATGCCCAATATGGGAAGAGGCACCAACCTTAGCACTTCCGCACAAGCAGAATAACACACTTTCAGTCCACTTTCAATCCACTTTGCAGCTGGATTTTACTGCGCGGAATAGCAACATCCACTTGCAAACAGTTGTGAAAGTGGATTGAAAGTGCCTTATTCTGCATGTGCGGAAGGGGCCTTGGTGATGACAAGGGACAAGCTGCCTAGCTGGAGCGAAGAATAATCCTGCTGGACCAGAGGTCAGTTCTCTCCAGCCCAACATCCCATTTCCCAGAATGGCCAGCCAGATTGTTCCTTGGCTAGATGTCCCCAGTTAGATTCAGCGGTATGCTACCTCTATACATGGAATCTCTGGGTTTGTTTCCCTACTCCTGCACATGAAGCCTCCTGGGAAAACCTGGGCTAGTCACAGATTAGAGTCATGCCAACCAGCCCTGTTTCCTCTTGCTCTAACTGAACAAGGTGCGCAGCACCGAGCAAACAAAGTAGGTGAGAGCAGAGTGTCAGAAGCTGTGTGCGGCCACGGCACAGTCGGATTACATAGACGAGGCAAATTCGTGTGCGGCTCAAGTGAGCCACCTCACTTCTCCGCCTCTCTCCAAGTTCAGATACTTCTCCACTGTCTGGATTAAACCTCGGCTTGATTTACCACTGCAGTGCTGTACAAGTCCTGCAGCCGTCTGCTGCTTCCCAATGGGCTGTGAGACACTCTGACGGGCCCGCGCGCGACTGTTCTGCTTGTAAATCCTCCTGGGCTGCTGTTTCCCCCCAGGATTTGGGGGTGGCCCTGAGCAGGCGAAGGGGGATGAATGATGTTGCCACCCAGTTCTGGCCCCCTCACCTTCTGTTTTCCATTAAGTCCTTTTCGGCAGACACCCCTCCTTCCACCCCTGGCGTGAGTTATGTCGGCTGCGCTGCGGAGAGGTGTGTTGGCAGGCTCTCCGGCTCACCTGGAGAGGTGGGGGGGACGGCAATTGCTCTGTCAGGACCATAAAGCTGCGTCGTCTATCAGGCCAGCCGCTATCTGTTACTGTAAATAATTCAGCATTACGGAGAGCAGTGGAGTTGTGAGCAGCTGTCTCCGCGCTCCCTGGGTGTGTATAGCGGAGAGGGGCATAAACAACCGAAGTGGCTCTATCGATCTCCAGGCTTGAGGGATGCCAGGAATGAGCCTCCGGCACCGCGAGTCACGCGAAGAGCGAGACGCAGAGGCTGGGAGCTGGTATTTTGGTGCTGGAACGGACAGCTTTTCAGCTGCTACCTCAGAGCTGAAACCGGGGTTAGCTGTTCTGTCCGTCCAGTTATGCTGA
Source organism: Sphaerodactylus townsendi (assembly GCF_021028975.2). Lineage (NCBI taxonomy): Eukaryota > Metazoa > Chordata > Lepidosauria > Squamata > Sphaerodactylidae > Sphaerodactylus > Sphaerodactylus townsendi. The sequence continues at coordinate 17,193,596 of NC_059440.1, read as the reverse complement.
AGGTTGGGGGAATCTCCTACCACCCTTCTAATTTGTAATAAATCTAGCAGCTTTATTGACAGACAACGTTGTTGGTTCGACTGTCAGAGTTTGGAGACTTGGGTTCAAATTCTCGTTTGGTCTCGAAGCTTACTGGGGGCCCATGGGCCAGTCACCTGCACATACTGGGGCCCATGGGCTGACCTTTCATGCAAGAGTATTGTGAGGCTAAAATGGAGGGGAGAACCATAAGGATGAGTAACTGACAAACCGGATAATGAGATGAAAGACAGTATTTAATGCAGTGATGTCCAGTGGGTAGAATATAGGACTGGTGGAAGGGTTCAGATCCCATCTCTGCTATAAACTTACTTGGATGACTTTGGGCCCGTTCTGTATTCTCTCCCCCGCTCTCTCTCTCTGACTCTAACCTACCTTGCAGGATTGATGTGAAGCTCCATTTGGGAGGGGGAGAGGGAAATGATTTGTGCTGTACTGAGCTCCTTAGAGGGACAACGGAATAAAACTCTGAAAAGAGAGGGAGAGAGATTGACAGAGAAATTCACGAGGTAAATCAGCTAAAAAGATTACCCGCCTCAAAATCTCTCCAGGCTCCTCTCGTGCTGTTTCTCTTGAGTGGTCTGCCTCACTGCCTTGAATTTCCCCGGAACCACTCTGTGTAATCTCAAGAGCTATGCGCACACCCTCGGTTCTTTTTCAAATCTGACTTCCCCTTGTCCGCATAAATAGATATTACCCTACGTGTGGTTCTGGGTAGAGCATAGCCCGCTTGGGAGCCCCTTCCCTGGTATTATTTGAAGGGACACGCTGGGTGATTAGCTGTCTCTGAAAGGGCTGCTCTCCCCCCCCCAAAGCTTGTCTCGGTGGGTGTGTTTATTAGCCTAGAGGATGCAAGCGATGGCACGTCGTCTTTATTTTGATGGACGACACAATATCCAGAGATGCATTTCGGGCCTCATTTTTATTCTGATGCGGAGCTGAGATTGCATTCCCAGACATGCTGAGCCTGTGTCTCTCGGTTGTCGAAGCCCAGCTTAAGTAGCCCTGTGGGAATCAAGGGAAATAGACCCTGGCCACATCGCACACAAACGCACGCACACACACAGACACAGAAAACATTCCTGCATCCTCCCAAATTGGAGTTGCTACCAGCGGGGCGTGTTGGAGGCCGTGATGGTTCAGGATTTTCGGGATCCACTATGGAAGTCAGCCCATGCATGAGGTGGAATCCCAGAGTCCATAAATAAACCTGGGGCTGACGAGTGCCCAGTGATGCCATTGGCCTTTAGCAACTGTGCTCAAGAGCTTGTGAGTTTTGCATGGGCAGAGATTTAGCCTGTGGCCCAAGTCTAATTTTTGTCCGCAGTAAGGATCGCTTCTTGGCCTTTTGGCTGACATCAAGGCTGGGATCTGTAGGGCACCAGCCAGCGCTAACCTTTAGAGTCACAGTTTGTTCAGAACTAGCCCCACCTACCTCACAAGGTGTCTGTTGTGGGGAGAGCAAGGGAAAGGAGTTTGTAAGCTGCTTTGAGATGCCTTACAGGAGAGAAAGGTAGGGTATAAATCCAAACTCCTCTTCCTCCTCCTCCTCCCCTCCTCCTCCTTCTGGAATTAACTTGTTGGTGCAATTTGGTCTTCGCCCTGGTCTTGATAGAGGAAGACTCCAAAAGCAGGGAAGAGGGAACTCCTGTGAGGAGCACAGTTGACCTTTGACTTACGAAAGTCCAGGGCCACGCGGGCATTCAAAATGCCAGCAACCCCCATGTCCTCCTGTTTGCCTTAATCCATGTTGCATTCTTCATTTGAAACTGCATCTTAATGAATCAGATCTTTGGTCTGTCATGGTCAGTATTGTCTACTCAGACTTGGCAGGTACTCTCCGAGGTCTCAGGTTGAGGTCTTTCACATTGCCTTTTAACTGGAGATGCCATGGTTTGAACCTGGGCCCTTCTCTCATTCCAAGCAGATGCTCTACCTCTGAGCCACACCTCCTCCTCCTTTACTGACATGCCTACAATCCAAAGATAATCATAAGTGAGCCTTCCCTTCACACGTCATTCCCCTGCTTCTTCTGCAGGTGTCCAGCAGCTGCGACTATGTCTTTGTGAGTGGCAAAGAGTCGAGGGGTTCTATGAATGCAGGGGTCTCCTTCAGCTACGACCACCTCAGTGCCCTCCTGGAGATGACTGTCTGGGTCCCCAAGCTCCCCCTTCACATTGAGCTTTCGGACTCGCGACTCAGCCAGGTGAAGGGGTGGCGGGTACCCGTCCTGCCTGACCGGAGGTAAGCTAGTGGATTTGCAGTGTGTTTTTGGGGGACAGAAGCTGGGGAAGGGATTGAGATCTCCCCGAGCTGTTTCAGACGATCGCACAATGAGGACTAGAGACCATACCAGGCTGTGTTTCCTAAAAATGCTACCGAAACCATAAACCTTCAGAATACAGCTTGGGACTGTGCTCCTACCACTACACAGAGGAATTTCTCATGTGTTTCAATAAATTTTCCCCACCCCCAATTTATTGATGAATAAACCTTTCAGATATGGAGATCGTGACTAGACTACGTTCCCCACAATTTATGCATCGAGCCCTGATTCCAGTAAAAGATCAATCTTTATCTTCTCAGATAATGTTTGGTAGGATGCTTAAAATAAAAGGATGTTCTCCGTGGGACTTGGTTCTGCACATATGCAAATATATGCCAATAGATGCAAATTGACTCGCCTTGAATACCAACCATTCATTACTTCAGGTCTGGCTGACTGAGCCGATATTAATTATTGTGACCTTGGGCCAAAATAGCTCAAGGACTGGTCCACCTGTTAAGAGTCGACATGGCCGCTCTGCTCAGCCTTCTAGTAGTTCCAACTCCTGCCAGAATATAAACAACAAACTGACCCATTTGTGAGCTTTTTGTAGTAGTCACTCCAATGGCGTGAGAAGGTTTTCCAGGAGACGTTAGAAGATCGATATCCCTTCTGCAATTTTAGAGAGCATATAAGACCACACTCTTTAGAAGGGTGGGTGGTTTTTAACTGTTGGAAGGAGATTGAGACTTTTCAACATTTGTTATTGTCGGCTGTTTAAATGGTATTTTTATGATGTATATGGGTGCATTGCTGTTGATTCATCTGGGATCCTAGTTTCTAGGGAGAGAAATGGTTTTCATAAATGTTGTAAATAATAAAATACTACTAATGTCCATCATTTGACTGTATGGGAGCTGGATTGTACATGGCCAGTGAACTGGATAGCATGACCTGGTCTATGAACCAGTTGTTTGGAATCCTTCAATCACCCGCAGGTCAGCACGAGAGAGCGATGACGATGAAGAGGAAGACGAACGGCGGCAGAGCCGGGGTTGTACCCTCCAGTACCAGCACGCCACCCTGCAGGTGTTCACCCAATTCCACACCACCTCCTCGGAGGGCACCGACCAGGTGGTCACCATGCTGGGCCCCGAGTGGATGGTTGAGGTCACAGACCTGGTGAGCGACTTCATTAGGATAGAGGACCCTCGGGTGGCCCACATGGTGGACAGCAACACGTTGGCTGGTCGAGAGCCTGGCACCACCCTCTTCAAGGTAAAAGCCAAAGTGCTACCTGACAATACCAACAACGTTTATTCTCCATTTGTTTTCCCAGATGGACAAAGAGGTAGATCTGGAGCTAACAAGAGCATAAATAAGAATTTCTTGGACAGCGTGGTATAGTGGTTAAGAGCAGGTGGATTCTAATCTGGAGAAGCGGGTTTGATTCCCCACTCCTCCACCTGAGTGGCAGGGGCTTATCTGGTGAACCAGATGTGTTTCTGCACTCCTGCATTCCTGTTGGGTGACCTTGGGCTAGTCACAGTTCCCTCAGAATTCTCTCAGCCCCACATACCTCACAAGATTGTGGGGAGAGGAAGGGAAAGGAGCTTGTAGGCCACCTTGAGCCTCCTTACAGGAGAGAAAGGTGGGATATAAATCCAAATTCTTCTTCCTCCTCCTCCTCCTCCTCCTCCTCCTCCTCCTCCTCCTCCTCCTCCTCCTCCTCCGCTGCTGCTGCTGCTGCTGCTGCTGCTGCTGCTGCTGCTGCTGCTGCTGCTGCTGCTGCTGCTTCTTCTTCTTCTTCTTCTTCTTCTTCTTCTTCTTCTTCTTCTTCTTCTTCTTCTTCTTCTTCTTCTTCTTCTTCTTCTTCTTCTTCTTCTTCTTCTTCTTCTTCTTCTTCTTCTTCTTCTTCTTCTTCTTCTTCTTCTTCTTCTTCTTCTTCTTCTTCTTCTTCTTCTTCTTCTTCTTCTTCTTCTTCACCACCAAACATACCCAGCTCCCTAAGTTCTCTCCTCGTAGGGCATGGATTCCAGACCTTTTACCATTTAGTCAAGTATGTCTGAATGGTACAGTCTAGGTGACATCCCACTGTTTAAATTGCAAAGGGGCTCAGTGGTAGAGCATCTGCTTTACATGTGGAAGGTCCTGGGTTCAGTCTCGAGCCTCTCCTTTGAAAAGGACCAAGTCATCGGTGATACGAAAGATTGCACCTTGGGATCTAACTCACTTGAAAGCAGCTTTGTGCTCCTGTGGGGAAGAGGGGAGAGAGGGCACATATAACATTGGCAAATGAACAAGTGAAGGAGTGGATGTGAGGACAGATCTTGGTTCGTTGCAGGCCCCGGTTGGAGACTGTCTTTGGGCAAGAAAAGGTTTGCCTCCCATTGGCTGTGAGAAGAGTATCATTTTCCAGCCTGGGTCGCTGAAGCCATATGTTAATGTTCTAAGCTTGTTGTAACCTGCCCAGACCCCTTCGGGGATTGGGTGGGATATAAATCCATAAATAAATAATAAAATAAATAAAAGAAGATGGCAATTGTATTGTGCTTGAAATTGCCTGGAAATGGGGGCAGTTTTGAAGTAAGAAATGGCGCAGGAGTAAGAATTAACCCTTGCCTTTCCCCAGTCGCACAGCCCTGGTCCCACCCCTCCCCACAGCTGGTTTTGTAAGCCTTGTTACCCATCCAGGGCTCCGATGGCAGATCCCCTCCACGCAGTGAAAACAAGAGCCAGCCTCCGAATGTCTTTGCCTATAAATGAACCCCTCCTCCCCCCAATCTTCCTTGCCAAGCCTGTGCTCCTTCCCCGCTGTCTCCGTTGCATTTCCTCGCAGTTCCACTTTGCCCCCTCCCGCCTTGAACCTGTGCCAGACCTTTCCGACTACAATTAGTTCTACTTCTCGACACTGTATTGCCTCCCTCAGCAAATTTTCTCTGTCACCTGGCTGCTGCCTTCAAGAATGTGAGCCTGCTCAAGGTCAGTCTGTCCTCCCTGGGCGCACTGTGCTTCAGGGAACCCCGTGGAGTGGGCAAAGGCCGAACAGTGCTCTGGGGCACGATGCTCTCTGGATCAGCTCCTTTGCATTTGAAGCCTGCATTCTGGCAGCAGATGCTCAGAGCCTTCAGTTGGTGGCTTGAATCCAGAATCCCACAACAAGAAAGACTGAAACTTTTCCTGTGATGTGTTCACCGGATAGCCATTTTTACAAGTTTAGTCACAACCCCTCACTGTGCCTTTAAAACAATCAGATGATTTTTAAAATGTAGTTCAGTCCCAAGAAGAAGAAGAAGAGGAGGAGGAGGAGGCGGCGTTTGGATGTACACCTCCCTTTCTCTCCTGTAAGGAGACTTAATGGGGCTTACAATCTCCTTTCCCTTCCCCCCTCCAACAAACACCCTGTGAGGTGGGTGGGGCTGAGAGTGCTCCGAAGAACTGTGACTAGCCCAAGGTCACCCAGCTGGCTTGTGTTGGAGTGCACAAGCTAATCTGGTTTACCAGATAAGCCTCCATAGCTCCAAGTGGCAGAGTGGGGAATCATACCCGGTTCTCCAGATTCGAGTGCATCTGCTCTTAACCACTACACCACGCTGGCTTAGCAACAACAAGCTGATCTGGATAAAATTCACCATTGCTTGGTTGCCAGTAGTGCTTTATTGACTGTGCTTCTGCTCTACTTGCTGGCAAGGATGCCCAGTCCCCATTTCTTTCCCCAGAACTTCCCACACAGTTGCCTTTCTCCTTTTTGTCTCAGGCCAAAACATTTCATCTCGCCTAAGCTTTTTTTAACCATCTGCTTTTAGCCTCAGGGATTGTTCCGTAAGGACCTTTGGAGATTGCTAAAGCCTTTCTGCACTTTTGAGGCAGTCTTAATAGCTGGGCTAACTTAAATTATTTTTATGCTGTTCTAGGATTTTATCGTGCTTTACTCTGGCCCCTTCCGCACATGCAGAATAATGCACTTTCAATCCACTTTCACAGTTGTTTGCAAGTGGATTTTGCCATTCCACACGGTAAAATCCTCCTGCAAAGTGGATTGAAAGTGGATTGAAAGTTCATTATTCTGCATGTGCGGAAGGGGCCTGGATGAAGTGCCCTGAGCAGGTTCTCTGGAGAGGGCACCGTATATAATGTTTAAATAAATACACGTAAAGTTTCTTGACACATACCTTTTCTCTCCCACAGGTAGCCTCACCCCTCATGGAGGCGGTCCTTGGAGAGACGCTGGTGACGGTGGCTGACGAGAAGATCACGATCACTGAGCTGAAGGCCCAGGTGGTCTCCAACCTCTCCCTTTCGCTGTACCCCAGCCCTGGAAACAGTCATACCATTGTGGCCAAGACAACAGCTCAGCAGACGCTCAACTTCTCTAAGCAGGTAATGCTGGAGCAAGCAGTACTGGGACAGAAATGCCTTAAGACACCAACTCCCAGAAAGCAAGTCTGCCTGTACCATTTTCACGACTTCTTCTTGAGCCTTATTCTCCAGCACAGTATGGCCATTTATGTGTCAGTGCTTACCTTGCAGCTGTGTTCTTCACAGTGGGTTTTTTCCCCTGTGGTTTTATTTTTATTTTATTTGTTTTATTCTTTGGACTTATTGGCCGCCCTCCCCCGAAGGGCTCGGGACAGTGAACAACATAAAATAATAATACAATAACAGTAAAACATTAGTAACACCGATTGCCGATCGGTGTTTTCCCACTGCGAAGCATTCACAGCCCAAGTCAGTCTGCCATTTGACCCACCCCACTTCCTTGTTTAATCTGGGTGGAGAAACTGCTCTTGGGTGGGCAGGAAAAGTTGAGAGGAGCAAGAAAACCCAAAGAAAAGGACGTGCATGTTGATATCCTTTGCTTTTCCTGAAAAGTCGCACTCTGAGAACATTCAGAAACCATCGAGATTCTCCGATCTGAGGATGCAGTGAGTTTTGAAGGGGGAAATGTGTGTAACCGAGAATCCAACCCGAAGGGAATGTACACTCAGTACAAAAGAGACCATAAGTGGATAAAAGCCCTATATCTTGTTACTTGGCAGAAGCCTTCAGGCCTCACATGTTTAAACAGGCCCCCATGTTCAGACTAGTTGTGTGTGTGCTACATTTTATCAAGTCACTTACAACTCATATCAACCTTATGAATTAATGACCTCCAGAATGTCCTCTCATGAATGGCCTCGCTCAGGTCTTGCAAACTGGCATCCTTCATTAGAACATAAGAACATAAGAACTAGCCTGCTGGATCAAACCAGAGTCCATCTAGTCCAGCACTCTGCTACTCGCAGTGGCCCACCAGGTGCCTTTGGGAGCTCACATGCAGGATGTAAAAGCAATGGCCTGCTGCTGCTGCTGCTGCTCCTGAGCACCTGGTCTGCTAAGGCATTTGCAATCAGAGATCAAGGAGGATCAAGATTGGTAGCCATAGATCGACTTCTCCTCCATAAATCTGTCCAAGCCCTTTTTAAAGCTATCCAGGTTAGTGGCCCCACCACCTCCTTGAGTAGATCCTTCTCATGTTGGGCCATCCTCTTTTCCTACTGCCTTCAAATTTCCCCAGTATCATTGTATTTTCCAATAAGTCTGATATTCTCCTGATGAGACCAGTTCAGGCTAGTAGGGATACTAAATTCACCTTGCCTACCAAATACCATTTGCTGGATGGTGCCATTTTTCCAGCTCAATTGCTGTCCAATTGCATACCAAGCTCAATTTCTGTCCCACTGCATTGTTTTGTTTCATTGAGAAGCTATGATACTAGATGGAATTGTTCCATCAGATTTTGTACTCTGATCTAGCTAGTGTGACCCGAATGTATCTCAGAAGCTTCAGGAAGCCAGAGCAGAGTTCCTTAGTAGCCACATAAGTGTTCCAAGACAGATCAACCAAATTTTGAAAACTACTAGTAATAGAAGTAGGGGAGGGCGGTGGATGGGTGGACTGTTCCTCTCAATCTTGCCCCTTCTCTTTTTTTGTAGGAGGCCTTGCTGAGTCTTTGGGTGTCGTACAGTGATGGCACTACAGCTCCCCTCTCCTTGTATGACCCAAAGGACTACACATTGGTTGTGAGCAGCCAAGACCAGTCTGTGGTGTCAGTGATGCCAGATCGGGCCTTTCCGGTTGTGGTGGCCGAAGGTGAGGGCTCTGGCGACCTGGTAAAGGCCGAGCTGATGATCTGCGAGAATTGCCAGAAAACCAAGCGCAAGAGCGTGCTGGCCACTACTGTGGCCAACGTCCGTGTGCATTTCAACTCCGAGGAGGAGCCCACCTACGATTATGAACCTGTCCAAACTCCCAGCAAGCCTGGACGGGAGAGGGCTGCTCCTGGAACCACACCCAGGTTGGAGGGTGAGTGGCATCTAGTGCCCAGTCAGGAGAGCCGAGTGCCCAGTGTTGTTATCCCCACTGAGGAGTTTCCAACCATCCCTACCGGCTACGTACAGGTGACGCGGGGCTTGACGGACCTGGAAATAGGCATGTACGCCCTTCTTGGTGTCTTCTGTTTAGCCATCCTTGTCTTCCTCATCAACTGTATAGTCTTTGTGCTTAAGTACCGTCACAAACGGATCCCACCAGAAGGACAAACCAATATGGACCATTCTCACCACTGGGTATTTTTGGGCAACGGACAGCCATTGCGGGCCCAGAATGACCTTTCTCCTCAGCCCGAGAGCCCAGGCAACCCTTTGGAGAATGTCCAGACCTGTTGCCATGGTGACCACCATAGCAGTGGCTCCTCGCAAACCAGTGTGCAAAGCCAAGTACACGGGCGGGGGGATGGCTCCTCCGGGGGCTCCACCAGGGACCAGAGTGAGGACCCGCTGAACTCGCCCACCTCCAAGCGCAAGCGGGTCAAGTTCACTACTTTTGCCACCATGCCTTCCGAGGAGCTGGCCTATAACTCTATTCCCATAGCTGATGAGGAGGACTTGGAGTGGGTCTGTCAAGATATGGGCCTCCAGGACCCTGAGGAACTGCACAACTACATCCATAGGATCAAAGAGATTGCGTAACGGGTCAGATCCGCCACTCCGGATACCAAGGGCAGGGCGCTCTCGCTGGAATTTGATGGGATAGTTTGCATTTCCCCTCTGGCATTCATTGGGGTCCTTTTCTGGTTTTCCTCCAAGTGAACAAGCCCGCCCTCGGTCCTAGTGCTGTTCCGAGGGAGATAGGATCTGTCCCATCATATGGGAAGACTTCCTGTCACTTGGAAGGAACGGAGGGCAGGTTGGGCCATAACTACGGGGGGTGTCAATGGGACTTAGCCAGATTGGGCCAGCTGGTGTCCATAGCTATGTGTCAAAAGAGTGGGCTGGCAATGCCCAGTTGGGGCCAGAGGATCGGGCAATCCGATCCCGAGGTGCTGGCTGGAACATGGAATAAATCCTTGCATCTGCTTTGGGGAACTTCAGTCCCTGCCTTCCCAGCGTCCACCGCTGCCTTTGCCGGCCATCTCCAAAAGGGAAACCTTCGATTCTGCAGCTTTTCTTTTCTTGCACAATAAACGTTGACTCTTGAATAACATTCAGGGATTCTGCCCAGCCTGTGGGACTCTCATGGACTGCTACTGCTGGGGTGAAGGGAGGGGGAAGCAGGGCAGAAGGCTCTGGGTCACAAGTACAAGGCTGCATTAGAGTGCCCTGGGACCCCACAAAGAAATTTTGACTCTATTATTACATGGGGAAGGTGAAAGGGGGTGTAAGACTATACCACCCCCTGCCTATTCCAAACAGCACCGATCCCCTTTAGTGCCTGCACTGCCTTTCCCATACTCTTAAACTTCTGGCATTGAGTTGATCTGCCCACTAACCAACATGGCTGCCTAGATTGTGGGAGTGGAGGCCAAGAACGCCCAAGCCCCACAGACCTCTGACCCAAATTCTGAGGGGGATCAAGATGGAAGAGATAATCTCATGTTCTGGTGAGATGGAAGAGATAATCTCATGTTCTAAAGTAGGGTAAGGCCTCCATAACCAAGAACAACACCCTCCACTGGTGGCTTAGTTGGCCAACCCAATCTGACTCCCACCAATCAATGACAAGGTGGGCAGCTGTTTCTTACAGCCTCAGCTAGTCAGTGCCACCAGCCCATACTGAGATAAGACTAGTTTCTTATTGATTCAGACACTGCCTGCCTTTTTCCTCCTCCACTTCCCTGTCATTGGTGTCAAGAAAGATGGAGAATAAGATTCACCTAAGATCAATTGGTTATGTGTTAGGAATGAGGTTGGGCCAGGTAGACATCATAAGGATCCTGAGGAATTTGGGGTAAACCTCCAAAGGGTCACAGAGATGGCAGCGATCTGAGACTAGCGGTGAATCAGTGAATTGTTTGGATCTAGTCTTCAATTGGACGGCATAACTTCTCTCCAAGGCAATTTAATTTCACAGCTTGATTAAACAAAAGCAGCCATCCAGCCCAATATTTGTCTACAGGATCCTAGTTTTCCCCACACATCTCTTTTTATATTTTTTTACTTTGGATCAATTTATTTGGCGGCTTGGAACGGAAGCAAGTGTTTGCACGGACAGGTGAAAAATTATTCATTTGATCCTGTGACAGGTTACAATAAAGATTCTTGCCTTGATTGACAAGGGCTTCTTTGGACAAAATTTGAGCACCCCTCCTCTACATTTCCTGCTCCGAACCCTATTGTTGGATCACCCCTATAGGTCAAAGGGTGCCATTTCAGTTGGGCGAGGAGCTAGAGGCACACACCGTGAGATTTTAATACGAGAATGGGATGGGAAAGGAAATTCTTGGCAGAGTTTAAACATTTGACCTTCAATGACCAATTTTGAGGGTTGGATCCAAACAGCTTTTTCAGTGTTTCACAAGGGAGGAAGTGGTCTGTTTTAACCCTCCCCTCCCAACAAAGATTATCCTGGGGATCATGGACAAAAATTGGATGGACAAAAATGGTGTGTGTCTGGGGCTGCAGTAGGAAATGGAATTGAGTGAATGAAGTGGGGGGAAAGCTGGTTGGATCCAACCCAGTGTATTTTAATGTCACACAGTGAGTGTATGTGGAGGTGGGGGACATTTCAGTGCATTTCTAACAGTGGAGCAAACAGGTGTGCTGTTTTTCTCGAGCAAAGGAATTGGTGCCTTTGACACGTCCAAATAACTGGTCCCTGGCTTTCTACGCACCATTGTGAACTGTGGGCCACAACCGAAACTCCTCTTGTGCCCTCCCTAAATGGCAGCCCAGTCCAGCCCCGTCCAGCCCCAAACAAGGGCTGGCTGAAACCCCATCCTGGGTTTCAAAGTCTCATTGTATCTTCTGTCATTGCATAATCATGACCCCACCTCCTTGTTGACAAAGCTCCGCCCCCTCCACACTCCTCATTTTCTGGTGGGCACTGATTTGCTCTGCAGCAGGATTATACAGGATGACTTTTCCTGGGTAGTACCACTCTGGATGACAGGGAAAGGAACCTCTCATTCACAAATGTACCACTTCTTTCCCTGCATGTACAAAAGCTCCATGTCATGAAGATCGGTTCCTGGCTCAAGCTGTCCCAGCTAGGGGTATTTAGTGGGGAAGTATTCCAAGTTACCCTACCCACCCCCACCCACGGTCTCAAGTGGTACAATCCAGGGAGAAAGAAGCATCATGTGATTTGGTTGTCTTGCAGATCTCTCTTGGGTATCGTAGGCTCTGCATCCTCAAATGATGGTGGACATCCTTGTATGGAGAGAAGTCTCTGTTTTACTGATCTCCCCTCTTGGTCTTTGGGTAAGAATATTGGGGGCACCCACCTGCAACCCCCATTCTCCCTGGCACTCATGCCAGGCAGACCAAACTGAAGGGTGGGCTGTGTTGAGGCTGGTGCTATCCACAGGTGCTGAATTGCAAAACATGGGGCCTGGGTTGGGGGACGGAGGAAAGGAAGCCCCTGCCAACCAGCGGGCAATGTACTCTCTTTCTGTTTGAATTTACCCACCACTGTGTCTAATTTTTAAATAAAAGCAAACTGACAAAGAGAAAGATGCAGAGAGTTGGCACAGCATGAAAACAAGATGGCGCCTCGTTGGTAGACTCCACCAGCAACCCGCTTGACTGGTTGGCATCTGCATTGGGATTGTAAACCATGAGAGTGGTGGGCCTCCTGATGATTTAGACCAGCACCTTCACAAACTCTGCATCGAGGAGGTCCACAGGAAGGTCTGACAGGCCCCTTGGCAAATGGTGGATGCTACCCTCAAGGGAGGGGCTGGCTCAGTTTCCAGCATCTTCCTTTAAATGGGTCCATGTGTTGGGAAAGACCTTTCCTACTTCAGGCTGCCAATCTGAAGAGGCTTTAAGAACGTCGTATAAGCTTTTACAGGCTGCATTTCGGCCCAGAATTGGCTTCCAAAGCAGTAATAAAAGTTCACTATCAAATGTTCCTTGTGGAGAGGATCCAGCGCTGAGCTGAACTGTTTCCAGGTGGAGCAAAAAAGGTTTTAGCTGCAACAAATGCCGGTCATATTTTTCACTCATGTTTCCTCCAAAGAGTTTGGGTTCATTTTATTTGCCCGATAATCCTGTGAGGTAAGTTAGGCTGGGAGAAAATGGTGGGCCTCAGGTCAATAATAATAATAACAACAACAACAACAACAACAACAACAACAACAACAACAACAACTTCCTAGGCCTCTGGGTGAGGCTCGAATTGTAATGAAGGCCAACAACCAGCTAAAGATCTGGCAGCTGTGAAATCTACAATAATAAAACACTAGGGCAGCACTTGAAACATCTTCAAATTGACAAAATTAACATCTGTCAAATTCAGAAGGCAGCCCTGCTGGGATCCGCACGAATACTACGCCGATACATTACAACTTCCTAGGCTTCTGGGTGAGGCTCGAATTGTAATGAAGGCCAACAACCAGCTAAAGATCTGGCAGCTGTGAAATCTATAATAATAATAATAATAATAATAATAATAATAATTCTTGTCACGAATTATAATAATAATAATAATAATTCTTGCAGCCTCACAGCTGCAGCAAGGCTGCAAGACCCACGACAAACCTGTATAAATCGTAAGATGTGGCTGGACCCTAAATTCTCTGTTTCAGACTGGATTGTGGCTGAAAATCTGACCTTGCAGACTCTTTCCTGCAAGCTATACAGTAGTTGCAATTGGTGAAATGACCTAACAATATAAATACCAATGGGTGACATAAGATAAACTAGCAGAACTTTAAAGTGCTTCATTACTGAAAGTGCTTCGCTATTTGAATTGTATTAAAATTCTACTAGTTTATCTTACGTCACCCATTGGTATTTGTATGACCATTGGGCTACCGGTATTTGTCAACCTTCTTTGGGTACCTGGTTTCTCAAGGTTGAGGTTTTTCTTCCCCTTTTTGTTTTGGTAGTTGTCAGAATGCCAGACTAGGATCTGGGGAACCAGGGTTCGAATTCCCACACGAATATGGAAGCTTGCTAGGTAGAAGAAAATGTCCTGCCCCTTTAAGAGGCTTCATGGGATGTTATTCACTAGTGCCATGAAAAGCAATTGCCCATTTCTCCACATGAGGCCTCTATTAAAGGTGTAGGCCAATTTTTTGCTAGGCAGCTGACAAGCCTATTGCTTGGTGATCTTGGACTGGTCAGTCTCTCTCAGCCCAGCCTAACTCTGGAGATAAAATGGAGGAAGAAAGAAGGATCGTGCAAGCTGTTTTGGGAAGAAAAAAGGAGGTACAAATATCTAACCAGAGTGCTTTTGGCAACACCACCAGCAATTGATTGAACTCAAGTCGTGTAGAACTAAACGAGGGGGCAAATTTTCCACAAAAAGGCGAAAGCGAGAAGATCCTGAAACCAGAGCAACTCTCAGGGATTTAAGCATTCCAGAAACCCTGTCCTTTTGGTTAAAGGGCTCATTTTCCTCCCCTCTTTGAGCAGCAGTGACTAAATCCCACGAGGATTTCCCAGTTACTCGGTTTACGGAGAAAGGTCTGGCATTTGCAACCTGCGCCCTTTGGAGATTTCCCCCGGGACCCCGTTTCTAATAAGTGTAATATCTTTATTTTTGAAACTCAATTTTGAAATGGGCCTCATGCTTCAAAGCAGCTGTGCGTATCATTTAAAGTGGCTCTCGTTCCCCTCCTGTGACTGATTGTACTGCAGTGATTACATTCATGTTCCCAGGGTACAGCTGGAAACAAAGTCCTCTGAGGACAATCTGGCTCGGAGCCACCCCGGAGTAAATTCAGTTTAATGCCCACCGTGGGGGAGATCGCAGTCTTCTGACCCGACGCTACCAGGGCTGAATACTTTAACCAACAGCGGCTTACCTTGGCGCATACAAGAACACATTATCTAAAGATGCATTTCAGCACATCAAGCTGCGGGGTAAAATCTAAACCTGTAACAGTGGCTCCTGAAATATAGGAACTTTACAATCTACAGTATGCAACAGCAGAATATTGACAAGAATTCATTTACTTATTATGTTTGTTGTACCGTGTTTCCATGATCGCTAGTCAATAATCTGTTTAAAGCCTGAGTAGACAGAGATCCTTCCTTTGCCTTAAGCTGGGGAAGGATGGGAAGGGAGGAATTAGGGCCCACCTTACCTTGCGGGTGGAAGCAGAAAGAGAAAGGGAGAAAGAGAAGAAGAATTTGGATTTATACCCCACCTTTCTCTCCTGCAAGGAGACTCAAGGTGGCTTGCAAGCTCCTTTCCCTTCCTCTCCCCACAACAGGCATCTTGTGAGGTAGGTGGGGCTGAGAGAGTTCTGAAGAACTGTGACTGGTCCAAGCAGAGGCGTAGCAAGGGGGGAAAGCGCCTGGTGCACCGGTACGTCCTCCACCCCGGAACACCCCCATCATGCCCCATCACGCTTCTGCCACACCCCCACAGGGGCGTGTGCCCAGTGTGTTGCGCACCTCCCCATCCCCTTGGAGCTACACCTCTGAGCCCAAGGTCATTCAGCAGAAATATAGGAGTGCGGAAACACATCTGGTTCACCAGATAAGCCTCTGCCGCTTAAGTGGAGGAGCGGGGAAATCAAAATGTAGGGGAAATCAAAATGTAGGGATGGGTGGAGGAAGGGGAGAGTGAGGATGGGGTATGAGTCTGAAATTGTGTGCATCGAGGAATGCTGCTGTAAATTTCGTTGTGCGTGCACAATGACAATAAAATGCTTATGCTTATGCTTAAAACCCGGTTCTCCAGATTAGAACCCGCCTGCTCTTAACTACTACCCCAGAGATTTGCTGAATAGCACCTAGTAGTCAGACTATGGCAGGACTGAGATTCAAATAGGGGAGGTTCCAAGTCATAGTCTTTTGGCCATGACATTACATCACCTTCCATACAGATGTGGGTGAACCAGTCCGAAAAACACTGTTATCAATTGTAGTACAAGTAAGGGCGGTGTATGCGACCTGTGAAAAGCTATGTAAATACATTTTTTTTAAAAAAAACACCCCGGCTATAAAAGCAGGGAAAGCAAAGCAAATGCCTGGGGGACGGAAGGAAGAAGCAGTTGCGCAGGCAGAGATGAGTGGAGAACAGTTGAGCGGAGGGTTAGATCCCGAGGTGGGCAGAGGGCAGGCTGTGCCATCTCGCTTTCCAAGCGTGGGGTCGCAGAGGTTAAAATGCAATTATGCAAATATCAAAAGGTCCTGGCCCCTTGCTTTCTGACATTTGCCCTGCCTTCCAAGCAGCTGGGAATCTGAAAAAGAGACTCACCTGTCCCTCCCTCCTCCTCACCAATATCTTCCTTGCTCATTTCTCTGCAGGGGGCTAGGTTATTTTAAGCTTCGGGAAAGCTCTTATTTTATTTGAAATCCGCTTGGGATGTTTCTGTGTCCCTGCTTCCAAGGAGATATTTGGGGGCTGCAATAAACTTGTGAAGGTCCGACTAGGTGGTATGCTGGCTGCCAGTTCAACGCATGGCCTCTGCTGCCATTTAAGAAAAGATGTGTTCATTGAAAAGAAGTGCTGATTAGCGCAAGGGGACCAGGGGATCCTGTGCCCCTTACCTGTGCACCCATGTAGGCTTACTCGCTCTAGATTAGAAAACACCTGAAGATTTGGGGGCAAAACTTGAAGAAGGTGGGGTTTAGGGAAGGGAGGTACAATACCATAAAGCCTACTTTCTCAAGCAGTCATTTTCTCCAGGTGAACTGACCTCTATGATGTAGTGGTTAAGAGCAGGTGCACGCTAATCTGGAGAACCGGGTTTGATTCCCCGCTCTGCCACTTCAGCTGTGGAGGCTTACCTGGGGAATTCAGATTAGCCTGTGCACTCCAACACATGCCAGCTGGGTGACCTTGGGCTAGTCACAGTTCGTCGGGGGTTCTCTCAGTCCCACCCACATCACAGGGTGTTAGGGGTGACTGGAGAGGAAGGGAAAGGAGATTGTAAGTCCCTTTGAGTCTCCTTACAGGAGAAAAAGCGGGGATATAAATCCAAACTCCTCTTCTTCTGTTTCCTGAAGATCAGTTACAATAGCAGGAGTTCTCCAACTATCACTTGGGGTTTGCAGCCCTCCTCCATGGCTGTAGGAGATTCCCTGTTCCCAAATAACCTTCTTGTTGATTCTGAATTTGTTATCCCTGCTTTGCTGCCTTCCCAATTCCCAATTCCTTGTTTTGGTCCCACTTCTTTTTTTCCCACCAAAATGTCCCTAGATACTTTAATTTGGCACCGTTTTGTGATCCCGGCACCAAACTTTCCCCATCAAATGCATATTTTTTTCCAACAAAGATGTCGACACCAGTAAATGACTGTTACCCCTTGTGTGCTTAAACAGCATCCTTCTTTTTGCGGGAGGGAATAGGTCATGTAATAGCTAGACCCTAAAATCTGGGGTCAAAAGGGGATGAGGTGAATATCTCCTAGGTCTGAAAAAAAAACGGAAGAGGACCATTCAGTTTGTGGTGTGTGTGTGTGTGTAACTCCCAGGTCAGATGGACTTGGTTTCCAGGGAGACTTGGGTCTTTGAATCTCTCTAATTGTAAATTTTAAACAGTGATGCTTTGTGCAAGATGGAGGCTGTTCAAAATTGGGCTAATGAGAGCGAGAAAGGAAGCGTAGCCTGCCTTACAATCACACTGCATCACTCAGTGTGAGTTTTTAAAAAAAGAATCGTGTGGTGGCTTGTTTATGCATATAAATCAACTTATCTAACATATAAACACAAATTATCTCATGCATACACAAAACAGCGATGATTTCTGCCTGAGGTCACGAGTGTGTGAAAATATTCCACACGCAAACACCGAATAATAAACAGAACCAGGAAAGCAGAGACGAAACGGAGAGCAGGAGACCAAAGATTCTGGGGAAGTGAATCGCTCCAACTGAATGGTGGCACAGTTGATTTACATGCAGAAGGTCCCCAGTTCAATTATTGGCATCTTCAGTTTAAAAGCTCTGGTAGATGTGAAAGCGCCACCATATACCCTAGAAAGCTGGGCAGAAATGTTCTTGAGAGACCAACACTGGTCTGATGCAGAATAAGGCATCTTTCTTTTTTTCTTTCTTTCATTTTGCATATATTAATCTTTATTTCATCAATAGTTAAAGAACCATAATTCAAAAGCACAACAGAAAGAGGGGGAAAAATCGTATCTCATCGTTTTTCCAAGTTTAGTAAGATTTTAAAGCTTTCCAACTTTCCTCCCAGAGAACTCTAAAATGACCATCCTACCCTTGCCATTTATCCCATCTCTGCCTCCTAGAAGAAGAAAGTTTCCCTCCGTGAGACAAACGAGAATAAGAAACTATAAAACATTACTATTATCTATTACAATTATCTATTACTATTATCTATTACTATTATCTATTGCTAAACATTACTATTAAACCATAGAAGCACCTTTCTCAAATCCTATACCCTAAAGTCAAACTTTTATTTTAATTTGTTTTGTTCAATATATTCCATCCACAACTTCCATTCTGTCTTGAAGTCCGTAATCCATTTATCTTCTATATCCCTAGTTAGTTTTGCCGACTTGGCTAATTCCATAACCTTATACTGCCGTTCATAAATTGTAAGTACTTCTTCCAGCTTCCATTTCTCAGCGCATTGTAATTCTTGCCGCAACAGAGAAATATTTGAAAAGTCCCCAAGTTCTTTTTCTATCCCAAATGCGAGTACGGTATCTTGATAATCCTGTTCACGTAATACCACGAACACACATAAAATCTTACAAGTATTTGGTGTACACTAGTTTGTGCATTTGTTTATAAGAAATTAAAAAGGAAACTGGGGACCAGCAGAGGCGTACCAGGGGTAAATGGCACCCGGAGACAAATTGTCTCCAGGACGCCCCCCAGGCTCTGCCCCTGCCCTGCCCACCTCAGCTCTGCCCACACTGCCCTCAACCCAGCTGGCAGAGGGGGGAGGAAGGGAGGGAGGAGTCCAGGACGGCGTTGAGGGGGCTTGGAGGCAGCAGGAAGTCCTGCTGTTTCTTCATTTTTGCATGCCTTGGACGGGGTCGAGGCGCACGAAAATGATGAGACAGCAGGACTTCCTGGTCACGTGGGGGCCCAATTTTGCGCCCCCCACGTGACCAGAAGAGTGGCGCCCGGGGACAAGGGGGTACCCCTTGTCCCTAGGCAGATACGCCACTGGGGACCAGCATGTGGAAAATGTGGCATTTAAATCACATATTGAGCTACGCAAGCATACAAACATTGAATATGAGAATAACTCAACACGGGGGTTGGGCGGTATAAAAAACAGCCAGCCAGCCAGCCGGCCAGCCGGCCCAGCTGGCCCAGCCGGCCCAGCAGGCCCGGCCCGGCCAGCCCGGCCCGCCCGCCCGCCAGCCCGGCCAGCCCGCCCGCCCGCCCGCCAGCCAGCCAGCCAGCCAGCCAGCCAGGTAGGTAGCCAGGTAGGTAGGTAGGTAGGTAGGTAGGTAGGTAGGTAGGTAGGTAGATGGATGGATGGATGGATGGATGGATGGATGGATGGATGGATGGATGGATGGATGGATGGATGGATGGATGGATGGATGGATGGATGGATGGATGGATGGATGGATGGATGGATGGATGGATGGATGGATGGATGGATGGATGGATGGATGGATGGATGGATGGATGGATGGATGGATGGATGGATGGATGGATGGATGGATGGATGGATGGATGGATGGATGGATGGATGGATGGATGGATGGATGGATGGATGGATGGATGGATGGATGGATGGATGGATGGATGGATGGATGGATGGATGGATGGATGGATGGATGGATGGATGGATGGATGGATGGATGGATGGATGGATGGATGGATGGATGGATGGATGGATAGATAGATAGATAGATAGATAGATAGATAGATAGATAGATAGATAGATAGATAGATAGATAGATAGATAGATAGATAGGCTGCTGTACATGGATTGTAGTGTGTTCACTGTGACCTGTGAGCAGAGTTTCTGTGTTTGCGAGGGGTGGGGGTGGGGATCCAGTGCTCTCTTATTAGCAAACTGGTTGCTGCTGGTTTGTTTTGCTTCTGAGGCTCCTGAAAGGAAGAGGAACCCGAATCCCTCTTGGGCAGTGGCTTGAAAAGTGAAGGGCCAAATTGCTGTGGCCCAGTTTTACAGGTTGCTATGCTGCTCAGGTGCCAAAAAAGCATGCCGATTTTTTTTGGGGGGGGGGGGGGGGGGGCGGCATGTGCATATCTTTTTAATTTTTTTTAAAAAAATCAATTTTCTACAAATATAAACAAAAAAAGAGGAGAAAAGTCAGGACTTATTACAATTACATCCCAAGACTAAGACAAAAAGAACGTGCTCATGTGATGCTATGCACAATCATTTAATAAAACAATAGGCAGTTAACGTAGATAGCTGTTACTGACAATAGAGAATGATATAATAATGAACATGAGGTAAGACTTATAATCTTCACAACGGCCATAAAATGCGTTGTGAGATGTCTGATGAACCTAATAATGATATTGGAGGATGCTATGATAGAAGTTCTAATAAACTGAAATGGATAGGAAAAAACTCAAGAGAGGAGATACAACGGTCTAGCATGCTCTTACAACACCAAAGAGAATGAGTCTGTTTTTCAAAGCTGGGTTGGACCAACGATGGAGGCAAATTGAGCACATGACTAGGAAGGCCAAAGGCCAGAGGTGCCTGTCTCAGAGGGAAACACAGAGACAGAGACAACATGTATTATCTATCTTCTATGGGGCTTCAGACCTATGTTCCTCACAAGAAACCCTCACGTTATCCAAATGGCAATGCACTCCCACGCGGTAGCAAGAAGAGCAAATCCACAGGCTCTCTCCCTCCAGAGAATCACACTGTAGCCTCAGAGCCTATTAGTCTACCATTGGCTGAGGAACATGGCAGCAAGGTGAACAGCAGCAAGGAACAGAAAGGCCTTCTGGCTGATCTGAAACCAGCCTTGTAGATTCATTTCTGGGCATCATTCGAAGCGTTGGTTTTTACCTTGAAAGCTGTGAAGCTTCAAAACCAAGGTACTTGAAAGAGCTTGTGTACGATCATTGTTTTTTATTTGCACCTGCTCAAAAAGTGCACTATAATTGCTCTGCAGCAATCGTTTGTGACTGGATCAGCTTGTCCATACAAGAGAATCGAGCTGCAAATACCAATACTGTGCAACGGTAGTACTGTGTTTAATGGGGGGAGAGGGGTGGATGCAACTGTCCTTATCTGTTATGGGTTGTGTCTATGAAACTTCCATATGTAAGTAAGGTAAATGGCACATGAAAACAGGGCCTTTTCTACTTGAGGGATCCCCATTTTGAAATGCCTTCCTCCATAGCAGTTTTCCTGGTTCCATCCTGTTAGTCTTTTAGGCTCAAAAAACATCTAGTTGTAGATTTTTTTAAAAAAAACTCAAGGGTGTTTATCTGATGCTGTTAATCACCAGGAGTATTTTTTTTTATGGAAAGGATGACTGACAAATATTTAAAACAATGGAATAAACAGCAGAACAGTACTCAGAGGCATAACAAGGGTGGGGCAAGCTGGGACTCTTGCCCCCGGTGCCAGTTGGCTGGGAGTGCCCAGGCCACCCCCCCCCCCCACCAATGCTGCGCCTCCCTCGAAAGACTGCTTTAATTTCCTTAAAGTCAGCGCGGTGCAGTGGTTAAGAGCAGGTGCACTCTAATCTGGAGAACCGGGTTTGATTCTCCGCTCTGCCACTTGAGCTGTGGAGGCTTATCTGGGGAACCAGTTTAGCTTGTGCACTCCAACACATGCCAGCTGGGTGACCTTGGGCTAGTCACAGTTTTTCAGAGCTCTCTCAGCCACTCCTACCTCACAGGGTGTTTTTTTGTGGGGGGAAGGAGGGAAAGGAGATTGTAAGTCCCTTACAGGAGAGAAAGGAGGAATATAAATCCAAACTCCTCCTCCTCTTCTTCTTCATGTCCATAAGTGTTTCGCTCCCTTTTCTGCTTTCACGTTCCCTTCTCCTCACAGCATGTCCCCTCCTCGTGCCCCTTTTTATGTGAGGCACATTGTGCTTTCCCTTGTCCCTGACTCCGATTGGCTTCCACAGGTGAGGTCAAAGAAGCATTATGTTCCCTATTATAGGAAGACTGTTACGTATTGCAGATTGAAAGGGGAAGACTTGATAGGGGAAGGCCTGTTCCGTATCCGCTCCAATGAACGAAATGTCCCTCCGGTTGGCCCCCAGGTGGAACATGCTTGGCCTGGCCTTTCTTTTCAGCCCCGCCTGACCTTTGATGCCTTTCCCCCCTTCTCCCTTCCCGCTTTGTTTGTTTGCTGTTGCCGCTGTCGGGGAAAACACCGCCAACCTCATTTAAAAAGGCGCCGAGGAAAATAATTAAAAAGTGCCCTGTGCTCCGTCGCCGGGGCCGCCCGCTTCTCTTGCAGCAAGATGCCTCCTGCCTGTTTTAGCGTTTTTTACTATCTGCTCCCAGCAGGCAGAGGAAAAAATTTGCATTTTAATGCAGTCTTCGAAAGCCGCACAAAGTACCTGTAGCGGGCTGCGCGGCCTGGCTCTGTGCTCTTCCCCTCTTATCAGCTCTACCGCCTGTCTTTCAGGGAGATGCTTATTTTCCCTTCCCTTCACGAACTTAATACGGATGCTCATAAAGCATTCAAAGCAGTCGCCTAATAAGGAATGAAAACAATATTTGCCGGCCAAATACATTTGTCTGTCTTGCTTGCCCTGTTATCCGCAGGCAGATGGGATCCAACTTGCCCCTAATGGGGCTGGAAGAATCAGCTTCAGGCCAGCAGACTTATTGAGTCGGGAATCCTCTGGAGATGCCGGCTCTTACATCCCACAGCCTGCTCAGGCTTATCTGTCACTTGTATCCAAATCAAATACTCAGTCATCTCTCCGTAGAGAGACAGAGACAGAGGCGGCTTTACCTGCAGATGGAGAGGCATGTAAACCTCTTTCCAAAACCATGTCAACAGATGCTTTGCTGCTGTTGCTGGGGAAAGGGCCTTGTACAAGGGACAAATAGACGTCCCCCTTCATGCGCGAGTGCCACCCAAATCAGCAGCCCTGCGTTTACAGTGGTTCTCAACCTGGGGGTCGGGACCCCTTTGGCGGTCGAACGACCCTTTCACAGGGGTCGCCTAAGACTCTCTGCATCAGTGTTCTCCATCTATAAAATGGATAAATGTTAAGGTTGGGGGTCACCACAACACGAGGAACTGTATTAAAGGGTCACGGCATTAGGAAGGTTGAGAACCACTTTGGCTCCTTTGGCTTCCACAATTAGTGGAATCCTTTCACTTATGCTATATGGCAACCCCTTTCCCCATCAGTGGCCGGCAGTGATGTGGAACAAGGAGGTAGGAGCAAAGAATTTAAATGATACATACATAGCCTTTATTGGCATACACATTAATCATGATTAAGTTTACAGCACAAAATGCACTAAAACAACCAACCAAATAAACTGATTTGAAATCATCAATTATCTCAGCTAAAAATTTTGCAGCTGACTCAGAAATAATCCGCCTCTGAATCTGTTCATTGGCTAGGCCGTCACATTGCTCGAGGAGCTGTGCCCAATATTTTGCCCTTCTGTGCTCCTTTTTCTGAGCAGTAGAACAATGTATGTACGAACGTTACAATTTGCTCAGTATTACAAGGATAGAATCTTTCAGATGTGGGAACTCTTCGATATCTGCCTACTAATAAGCAGAGGGGACTGCATTAAACCTAAGGGTGTGTCTCAATCTAGGGACAATCAAATATTTGAAGGTATTGAGACGCGGATCCTGTGCCACCAACTATTAGGTGATTTGGTGGAGAGCGGGTCTTGTTTGCAGCCATTGGAGATTTTTCGATAATCCCATTCCAGCAGTCTTATCTTTTAACAAAGAATTTGATAATATTATTGAAGGGGGAGGAGGGAACCAGATATGCCGAAACCAGACATGCAGCTGCCGGTTTTGGTGGCAGCTCTGCGTTTTGGGAAATGCACAATTCAGATAACATTTCGATATTTTGATGCTCCACGTTTTCTCCCTGGCTGCTCAATTGCGGCAGCCAGTGATGTGGAATAAGAAAACGAAGGACTTGCTGATGAAGATGTTACTGAGGGGGTGAAGGAAGCCAGACACGCAGCTGCCATTTTTAGTGGCAACGGTGTGTTTGGGGGAATATACAATTAGTAGGACATTTCTTCATCCCGATTCTCTGTGTTTTCTTCCCTCTGGTCAATGGTAGTCAGTGGCGTGGAACAGCCAGGTGGTAATGATGGACTAATCAAGATATCACAAGGAGAGAGTCTTGCAGGATTTGTGGGGTGAAATGGGGAAAGAGAGAACCGTGAATGCTTCCTTGAGCTCCTTACAGGAATGGTAAATTAATAGTAGATGTATAGATAAAGGCCCCTTCTGCATATGCAGAATAATACACTTTCAATCCACTTTTCACAATTGTTTGCAAGTGGATTTTGCTATTCCACACAGCTGCAAAGTGCATTGAAAGTGGATTGGAAGTGCATTATTCTGCACGTGCGGAAGGGGCCAAAGAGACCAGGACATGTGTTCTGGATCAAGAAGCCTGCATTTTAATGGGTGTGACACACAAGCTTCCTCCAACACACGTCAAGTTATGCATGTTCTGTGCGACACTGGGTAAAGCCAGCGGTGCCGTCGCTTGTCTTAAATCCAGCATGGCACCTGTGAAGGACTCTTTGCTTTTGCTGATCAAAGCTACACAGAAGCTGACACTCTTGTTAAAACACTGTAATTGTGGGAAGCGGCTATCGATGACTAAAGGCGTAGCGGTCATTAGGGGAAATTGATGTGGGGACTGGATAGGGGTCATTAAGGGGAATTGATGCCCTGTTGATGTTTCAGCCGGTTAATAGCTGGGGTAGGGGCAAGGTGGAGTCAGGTTTAGCTCCTGCTTCAACAGGCTGTCTTAGTGCCCACTGTTACAAGCTCCCACAAATAAATGTTTGAAGGCAGTGCTGAATTAAAGGCAAAATCTTCCTTGTGTGTGGGATATTCATCATTGATGGGAATTTTGCAGAGAAATGCAAAAGAAAGAAAGAAAGAAAGAAAGAAAGAAAGAAAGAAAGAAAGAAAGAAAGAAGAGGAGGAGGGGAGGAGGAGGATGTTGGATTTATACCCCATCTTTCTCTCCAGTAAGGAGACTCAAGGTGGCTTACAAGCTTCTTTCCCTTCCTCTCCCCACAACAGACACCTTGTGAGGTAGGTGGGGCTGAGAGAGCTCTGAAGAACCGTGACTAACCCAAGATCACCCAGCAGGAATGTTGGAGTGCGGAAACACATCTGGTTGACCGATAAGCCTCCGCCACTCAGGTGAAGGAGTGGGGAATCAAGCCCAGTTCTCCAGATTAGAATCTACCTGCTTTTAACCATGACACCACGCTGGCTCTCTAACATCTTAGAAATTATTACCCTATTCGTCTATCATACTAGAATTCCACTTTGCATTTCCTTGCTGCCTTAATTATGGGTTAATTAGGCACATTTGTATGCTTTAATCCAGTGTTGGAGCCTGTACAGACAGTGAGTACTGTCAGGTTCCTCAATCCATGTGTTATCTCTCCCCATGTTATCAACGTACACTAATCGAACCATTACAAAAAAAGCAATTTGGGCCCAATTGTGTGCGTGATTGCATCAAGTCTCTTTTGGTGCTGCGTTTTACCATTGCACACAAGCTCTGTTGTACATGTTTAAAACATTGCAAAAAGAAACTTGCATCAACTCGGTTGTGCACTATTACCGACATTTTTTTAAGGAAGGAAGGAAGGAAGGAAGGAAGGAAGGAAGGAAGGAAGGAAGGAAGGAAGGAAGGAAGGAAGGAAGGAAGGAAGGAAGGAAGGAAGGAAGGAAGGAAGGAAGGAAGGAAGGAAGGAAGGAAGGAAGGAAGGAGAGACACTGTCTTGAACTAGGTGAGCTTGTGGCCTAACAGTATAGTGCAGTTTCATATGTTCATATTTCCCTTCCTACAGCTTGGGGCAAGAGAGAGAAAGAATCATGTTCTCCACCGCTGGGGTTGTATCTTGACATTCTTGTTTCTGCAGCAGATTTTAAAAACCTTGTGGCCTCCCCTCCACTTTTACAGTAAAATTTTTGACAATTACAGCCTGACTGTTTCAAAAATGTTTGCATTGCGTTTTGTCCTACTTAACAGACATTCTGAAAAGGCATTATGATTTCAAATAAGTTCTGCTGCGGTCCAGCTGGCTAACAGGACATGGCCAAATCCCCCAAAGTCATTCCAAAAGAGCTTTTCTCACTCAGTTTCAGCTGCTCTCCAAACAGCTGTGTTCTCTTTGGGCACTCAACTTGAAAAATTTCGCTTTGCTTAAACTTATAGCTATTCTGACATCTCATTCCTCCAATCTGGTCTTTGAGAGATGGAGCCTGCGTCCCCCCGATAGAATATAGTACAACAGTATCCCTGTTCTGGGGAACAGTTATTTTGATGGGGCAGACAGAGGCATAGCAAGGGGGGAAAGTGCCCAGTGCATTGGTGCGTCCTCTGCTCCTGCCCCGCCCTGGAACTCCCTCACCACACCCCCCACAGGAGAGTGCACCTGGTGCGTTGTGCACCCCCCGCCCCTTGGAGCTATGCCTCTGGGAGCAGATAATCATAGGACCAGGGAGTGAGAGACACATGGAACGTGAAACAAGCCGAGCCAGACATGGATCCAACACCCCTTGATATACCAAACATCAACGCTAAACTGAATAAGATGCCTCTTCGGAGTCAACCCAGTGGTCTATCAAGTCCAGAACTGGTTTCTCTGTCTGACAGAAAGGATGGAAGAGTCTTCAAGGGGTGGAGTTGGCAGCCCTGATACCTGAGAAACAAGGGGTTCAACCTATTGATGCACCCCATGTACGTTGACTTAAATTGAGACAGTACAATGGTCCACTTGGCCCAATATGATTTGACAGGCAGTGGTTCTTCAAGACCTCAGACAGAGAAGGGCCTTCTCAGCACCTGCTCCCTTTAGCTGGATATGCCAGTGTCTGACTTGGAGATCTTCTGCATGAACATGTCTTGACTTACACCAAGCCAGGCCATTGTCTATCAAACCTATTGTCAGAGTAAGCAATACTATTCTCCAGGGAAGTGCACACAGATAATTCTGGAACGTTCTGCATGCAAAGAAGAAACTCTATCTCGATCTGGGTGTCTATAACTTACCCTTCAAGCAGAGATGACACAGGTCACAGTTTTCAATCTTTCCATAAAATGAAATGGAAAAGCTCATATAGCCTCCATTTGCCTTGGGTCCATGCAGGGAAGGGAGAGGAAATTTAACCCTTCAACCGCCATGCGGGAGGCAATCCTAGGGGCATAGTCCGGGAAGTAAGCCTGGGATTTACCTCTGAGCAGGTGTTTTCACGATCACTCCCTTGTTTTGCTAGTCCGTCCTGCTTTGCCTTTTAAAGGAGGAAAAGACATCCCCACACGTTAACTAGGAGAAGAATGTACCCTGACAAGGAATGCAGGGAAAAGGCACTCAGAAACATGTAGCTATTTCATGCTAGATATATTATTAATGCCTTCTAAATAAGACTATTTCCCACCAGTCCTTAGAGTTGTGCATTCCACTTTCCTCTTGGGGTCTTCGGTGAGCCTTGTTAGCTTCCACGCTGCAGGGAACAGGGTCTCTGGGCCGTTGTCATTTCATTTTGTCGCTTTCTGGCAAAAAGTTCTCTCCCTTGCCTAAGGCGCTGGTGCTCTCTGAGTTCTTTTCCAGCCTCCTCTCCTCCTTCCATGCATTTATTGAAAATTATTTACTGTGACTGAAAAATATGGACACATCACAGCGGCTGTCTCTTTATTCCTCTGTAGCTCCGAGAGTCAGTCGATATATCGTATTTGAATAGATAGAACAAAGGACGGTGAATTAGAAGGGACTTTTGCAGCACCATCAGTAGGCCTAATTAGGAAATGGATTCTTTACCAAAGCAAAATCTCTCTCTCTCTCTCTCTCTCTCTCTCTCTCTCTCTCTCTCTCTTTCTCCCCCCTCTCTCCCCCTGTTCAGTTTAGATATATAATTTCCTATCCCTCCTTTCTAGCACGCTCAAGAGCAATGACATCTAAGGTCCAGTTACTTTCTGCATTAAGAAATGGAGGTATACCTCACTCTTTGCAACGCAAAAAGGCTATGTGTTTATTAGTTGTCCAATTTTCCATTAAAGCACTCAGCAGGAATTATGTTTTTCATCCTAGGGAGCAAATCCCTTGTGATGAGATGATACATATAATAATGAGTCCAAACTTTTTTTTAAATTAAGTTTAAAACAACTGTTTTGTTTTATCAATGTAAATGTTTTCCTGGTATCCTTGGTGGGAAGTTCTGAGCATAGAAGAAGAAGAAGAAGAAGAAGAAGAAGGAGGAGGAGGAGGAGGAGGAGGAGGAGGAGGAGGAGGAGGAGGAGGAGGAGGAGGAGGAGGAGGAGGAGGAGGAGGAGGAGGAGGAGGAGGAGTCGTTTGGATTTATACCCCACCCTTCCCTCCTGCAAGACTCAAGGTAAGTAATGAGCTCCTTTTCTTTCCTCTCCCCACAACAGACACCTTGTGAGGTAGGTGGGGCTCACAGGGTGTTTGTTGTGGGGGGGGGGGAGGGAAAGGAGATTGTCAGCCCCTTTGAGTCTCCTTACAGGACAGAAAGAGGGGGATATAAATCCGAAATCTTCTTCTCTCCTTCTAAAGGAAGTCACAGCCTTCGGTTTGCAAGACCTGAGCAAGGCTGCCCATGATAGGACAGTTTGGAGGTCATTAATTCACAGACTAAACTGGGCCATCAAAGTCAGGGTGGACATTAGTATCGTATACCTTGCCTGTTCAAAAACAAGATTCTGTGTTCAGTTTATTCCTTTATTATGAAACAGCATCAGGAATAAGCATCTAGACTTCTACTGCCAGAACGAGGCAATAAGTAGTGAGCGCTGTCCATTATACCCCACGACATGCCCCACATCACACAACACCACCCCTGAATACCAGTTGCCAAGGAGGGAAGGCACCCTTCCAATCCCATAGTCCAGAGATGATGCAGCTTCCTCCTGGAAGGCACCCTTCCAATCCCATAGTCCAGAGATGATGCAGCTTCCTCCTGGAAGGCACCCTTCCAATCCCATAGTCCAGAGATGATGCAGCTTCCTCCTGGAAGGCACCCTTCCAATCCCATAGTCCAGAGATGATGCAGCTTCCTCCTGGAAGGCACCCTTCCAATCCCATAGTCCAGAGATGATGCAGCTTCCTCCTGGGTCAAAACAACCAACATTCCCCACCACTGACAGAACTACAACAGCAGGTGTCTGATGAACTGATAAGGTTTTGCTTGGGAAGGAAAAGTCATCAGAAATCACAACCACAGTAATTAACAGCAGAGGTGTATCGGGGGATATGGAACCCGGAGACAACTCCTTCTGCGGTGCCCCCCCACACAAAGGGCTCAGGGGGTGTGGCCATGTCCCTAGGGTGGTGCACCCCTGGTTAACAGGGAAGGGGAATGAGGAGAAAAGGGATCCCATGTCCCGGGCGGGAGACATGGCAGGATCAAATCCGAAATGGGCTGATCATGCCCACTAGGCTGGATGAGATAAAAAGCATAACTGATTCCTCCATAAATGTTAACTTCAGCCAACAGAGAGGTTTTTGGTAATGCCCGCCTCCGAACTGCAGTTACTTTAGCTGCTTACAGCCTCGCATGGATGGAACCTTTCTTCTTTGAATAACTTAGAGGGGTAGAAGGATAGTGAGGAAGCGTCTCCAGCAGGAGATATTATTTCCCAGCAAACACATCCAAATACTTCCCTGCGGAGTTCTTCTCAGCTCAATCATTAGGCATTGATTGGCGCTTTTGTAGACCTGTTTGTCAGCGTGACATCCTGGCCTCTGAGCTGGTTTTTACAGACGCTGCTTAAATCGCAGGCCCCTAATAAGCCGTGAGGGAGGAACAAAGCAACGCCCCGACGGGAGACCGTTAATCGGATGCGATGGGCTTTCTGGCGATGATAGAACAAGCCTCCTCCGTGGGGTGGTTTGTCCCCCCCACTTCCAAACTGTGCTCGGCGGGGCGGCGGGGGACCAGAAGGAACGACGCATCAAAGACACAGCTAGAACAGACGTGTGCAACCCAAATGGGGGAAATCACCAGGAATTCTTCCCCACATGGGCTTTCCTGTTTCATCTACAGCAAGTCCTTTTTTCACCCCCGTCCTGCCGTTAAAACAGCGGCTTCACACCCTTGCATCTCTGCCTTGGCTGTTGTTCCACAAATCTCTGTGGCATGCCAATAGCTTCCTGTCTTGCCGATGCTCGTACCTCGTGTAAGCGCAGCAGGGAATCTCATGTGTGAAGGAAAGCAGTTTTATGTAGCTGAACTGTCACTCTGATCAATTCACAAATTACAGAGAACACAGGTTGGGCCTGGAGCCCTCACACTGAGTCCTGTGTAACAGTTGCCCGATTCTAGCCCATGTGGGGCGCGATCCAGAGAGTGCCTATGGCGTACATGGAAAAGGAACTTCAGCCTTCTCCTGTTCTGTTTTCCTAACCTGCAATAGTCTGAGGGTTCCTGGCCCAGCGCTGGCAAATGCCAGATTTTGGGGACAGTGTTAGGAAGGGGTGGAGCTTCAGGACGGTATGACATCACTTCCAGGTAACCCTGGGACTCGGTACATTTGAACTCGGCACATGTGCGTCAAGCATATGCTTGGAAATGGGAGATGAACGGGCTGCGGCTCTCCCTCTCCTGTTTCAGAGAACACCCACCGTGTTTGTATGTCCTCAGCGCCAGAGCACAAACATTCAACAGCAACTGCGGCAAATCAATAGATTACTAATTAGCGTCTGGAAATAGTGCACCGCAGCAGGACTCTCTTGCCAAACAGGAGGCTCTTAAAGACTTCATCTCGGCATGAGGAATAGCAGCCTGGCTTTGGAGATGGTTCGTAAGAGATCAACAATAGCAGCCAGGAGGGATCAGAAGTGCCCTGTCGGTGGCCTCCACAGCAGGGACAGGCGGGCACCGGAAGATTATAGCCCAGTTAGGGGTAGGTGCGCGGAACATTCTAACTCCAGAAGAATGTCAGCTCCCAATTACACTTCTCTCTGTGATACACCTCTGGAGATGCCAGCCACAAATGCAGGTGAAACGTTAGGAACAAGATCTACCACACAGCCTGGAAAACCCACCACAACCAGTTCAATCCGGCCGTGAAAGCCTTCAACAATAAATTCAGATGAAGTTGACACCCAGCCCCATGCTTTCTGACATGAGGTAATCAGATGAAGCAAACACATCTGGATTTATTACTTATTTTATTACATTTCTAGGCCAACCCTCCCCTTGCAGGTGTGAACACACCCAACTCACTGCCAAACAATTGTGCCATTGGTTTCTGCGCAAGCAGGGCTGAAAAGAACAGCATATGTTTTTACAGGCTGAAAATTCGGCAAGGAGATACAGACAATGGCGCAAAAATGCTGAGCGGTATGTTAATCTCTAATGAGGGGTCGGTGATATTGGGAGGGGGAGATGCAACCCAAGCTGGTAAGCTTGTGCAATTTGGGTCATCACTTAAGCCTCTGGGTCTAGCAGAGCCTCGGCCTCGCACTTGTCCGGGCAGGCAAGAGAGCTGTGATGCTTTATGTCAATCAGTAGCACCTCCCAGGTCCTGGAATAGGAGGATTATACGTGGCAGCATGAATATCCTTCTTGTGTTCCACATCCTCAGTGACACAGGTGACAGTGAGCCCTCTGTTTGATCTGAAAACATCTATATCCAGGCTTTTGGCATCTGTCGGCAAGGCGGTGTCGTTCCAGAAATAGGAAATTAAAGCAGACAAGACCATTTTTATGACAACAGAATAAAACAACCTCTCTCATAATACTGAAACTGCAGGGGGAATGGTTACCCATGGAAATGGACTAAAAAGAAGAAGAAGAAGTGTTTGGATTTATAAGGAGACTCAAGGTGGCTTACAAGCTCCTTTCCCTTCCTCTCCCAACAAGGTGGGGCTGAGAGAATTCTGAAGAACTATGACTAGCCCAAGGTCACCCAGCAGGAATGTAGGAGTGCGGAAACACATCCGATTCACCAGGTAAGCCTCTGCCACTCAGGTGGAGGAGTGGGGAATCACATCCAGTTCTCCAGATTAGAATCCACCTGCTACACCACGCTGGCTCTCAGAAGCAAAAACTACCAGACCATAGTCGCCCAGCCTGGAAAACTCACAGCAGCTAGAAGGTAAAGTTCTTAGATTCTTGGAGAAGGCAGAACTGGCAGTTGCATTTAATGGTTTTACGAACCTTATCGATGGACTGCCTTTATCTCTCCAAGGTGGATGACAATGTTGAACAATGCAACAGGAACCGTATAAATCATTGAATAAATGTTCTAATGAGATTGCATTACAAATTCAGAAAACAATACAATAAAAACAGTGTAAGATGGGACATAAGACATAATCTGGCAAAAAACCAGATTACAGAAACGAAACAGCAAAATCGGAAAACCAAGATGAAAGCCCAGGCATCATTCAGATCAATTTCGCAGCACCATCTGGGTTAAGACTCTTTTAAAACATCTGTAGGGTGAAGGGTGGGGGTGGAGGCAGTGTGTATACGTGTGGGTGAAGAGCTTTGCAGACTCCTTGGCGTGGCAGGATCAGAAATAGTCCCGACTGTGTCAATCAAATGGCGCGTGAGGCTTTGGCGGGCAGGAGGCGAGAAGAACAGGTGCCGCCTGTCACGGGTATTTAGAGCGATTACCTGCGGGCCCTGTCCTTGGTTGCAGCAAGTGGCACTTTGCATCAGCGTCAAGGGAGCTGGCAAAACGTGTAATTAGCCAGTGACAAGTCACAGGAGATCGTCACTAATTGACTCCGCCGCTTCGACTGTCCAGGTGCATCAAGCTGATGGAAATCAAGGACCGAAGCGGGGAACCCGGTCATGTGCCAGGTTGGTGTGGTAACTTCTGACACGGCGCAGCAAGCAGCACATGGCCTGGGCATCCACACATCCAGAAGGGACCGGGATGAGGGGACAGTCCCAGGGCAAGGGTTCCATACAGTGGCAGGAAGGCCCGTACGGAGGCATTAGGCTGAAAAAGACTTTTAAAAATGTGGTTAGCCACTCCAGACATTTTTGAATTGAAAGGCTGGATGCAAGCATCTGAATAAATATTTTTTTAAATGCATCTCACTCCTCCTGCACATAGGGAGCAACAGAATTCTCCAGTTCCCTTTAAGGACAACTAATTAGAAACGTTTCTAAAAT
This sequence comes from Sphaerodactylus townsendi, assembly GCF_021028975.2. Lineage (NCBI taxonomy): Eukaryota > Metazoa > Chordata > Lepidosauria > Squamata > Sphaerodactylidae > Sphaerodactylus > Sphaerodactylus townsendi. Next base: position 17,160,563 of record NC_059440.1, on the reverse strand, counting down.
GGGTTGTATTTATTTATTTGCTGTACATTTATTCCTTCCCATCACCACTGTCCCTGGGCAGGGTGCAATCATAAAACCATCATAAAAACTCCTTGAAAAACCATATCCACCTCCACTCTAACCCACCCTACCCTCATCTACCCTCCTTAAAATACATAAAAGTGGGGGAGGTACCTCCCAGAAGGAATCACCTGTATGCCCAGGTACAGAAGGTGATCTTGGCCAGATGCCTAAACTTGGCCAGATGCCTAAACAGAGTTGCCATCTGGTGGACCTGCAAAGGGACAGTGTTCCACAGCACTGGGGCCACTCTACCGATATCTAAACCATAATTGGAGCCTCCCTGATCCATGATAGTATACCCCCAAATCACAAAGAGAAGGCCCTTCGGGTGCCCCCCAAATCTTGGAAGGTGATGGAGCCTCCTGAAAGCCCCTCCCCCTCCTGCTGACCTCAGTGCCTGAGCAGGTCTATATAAGACCTGCCGTACGCAGTTTGTTGCTGCTTCCATGACCCCTAATTGAGTTTCATTTTAAGCCCCATCTCCATTGGCATTGGGCATGTCTTTATTGGTAAGACCCTGCTGCTATAGTTTTAAGATTTGTACTTTAACTGGGGTTATTCGATTTGTTTTATTATGGTTGTTCTTGCTTTTGTTGTACACCGCCCTGAGCCCTTCGAGGGTAGGGCGGTTTATCAAATCGAATTAATAATAATAATAATAATAATAATAATAATAATAATAATAATAATGCAATTAAAAACACTTAAGCACTTAAAAACAATTGGCGCTGACAAAATCACCATATGTCAGCTGCAAAAGGCCACCCTACTCGGCTCTGCACGCATTATTCGTCGATACATCACACAGTCCTAGATGCTTGGGAAGTGTCCGACGTGTGATGTAATACAAAATCCAGCATATTGATCTTGTTTGCTGTGTATAACTGTTTTGTAATAATAATAATAATAATAATAATAATAATAATAATAATAATAATGATGATGATGATGATGATGATGATGATGATGATGATGATGATGATGATGACAGGAAATGGTGGCTCAAACACTTTTGCTATGTTCAGATTGTGACATTTTACAGATCTCCCTGATGAAGCGAACAAAATCCTGGGATCGGCTCCCCAGAATTTCTACCACTGATGACAGTGAGTGTGTTCGGCAAACTCATTCATGATAAAGATTGCAGGATCCCTACTAGGGATGCCCAGGATCGAACCTGGGACCTTTGCATGCAGAACAGATGCTCTGCCACTGATCCTTGGCACATCTCCTGCTCCTGGTGCCAAAGAGAGGGTCCTCAGGCTCCGGTGCCATATCCTTTCCTTTTCCTGTTGCCCTGCAGGAGAAATGGGTTGCTGAGCATCGACAGTCCCCCTTTCTCCCTATGTCAGCAGGCTGCTGTCCTGAACCATGCACTCATTTCATACGCCGTTCCTTCATAAGTGTCATTGCATCCCATAATGGTCACACGCACACACTCCCTTTTGTTTCACTGAATCAGCAGTGCTTGGGGAGAAACCGCTTTGCTTGACAGTTAATTCCTGGAGAACGGACTTAAGATGGTCTGAGATGGAGCTGCAAACCGGGGTCCTGTGAAGAGCGACCATAAGTGTAATCTAAAATGAGATTTTTAGCTGACTATGACCTGCCTGCCATAGGTGAGGTGCCCTTTTCTCGGGACTTGGAACATGAGTGATGTAATCAAAAGAGTATGCTTAGTCAATCTTCATGAGTGGAGCGCAATGTAACTAGGAATCAGACACAAGAGGAATAGTAAAGGATACGTGAGCCCAGCATCCAACGAAGCACCGTGCGCTCGTTTTTTCGGCAATTGGATCGAAAGCAGCGGAAAGTGTTTGATATTCCGCACAAGAACGGTGCTACCTAAATTGGCTTCATTTGATGATGTCAGCACCTAGCCAGATCTGAATGGCTGTATGGCACTGTGATCTCACCCCTTAAAACGTGATCCCTGATAGAATGGAATGGCTCATGCGATTTACCTGGAAAGTGTTGACCGCCTCCCTCAATTGACTTCATTTCCTGTCAATGACTTCATCACGCGGTCAAATCCGATTTGCCAGACGGCATTGTTACATTATTTTTGTTCAGGACGTGATCTCTGTTTGGCCAGGACCATCCTCGTGAACAAAAGACACAACGACGAGACTAAAAATAGAGGGAAATGTCAGTTCCAAATGGGATAAAACTTACTGAGGTTAATTGTTTTGGGGAAGATGTTGTTACATCTCGAACCAAATCTATTTCTGGATTGTACTATTCCATCCTATAAGAAGAAAAGAAGAGTTCTGGATTTATATCCCCCTTTTCTCTCCTGTAAGGAGATTCAAAGGGGCTTACAATTTCCTTTCCCTCCCACCCCCAACAACAAACACCCTGTGAGATGGCTGAAGCTGAGAGAGCTCTCAAGAACTGTGACTAGCCCAAGTTCACCCAGCTGGCATGTGTTGGAGTGCACAAGCTAATCTGGTTCACCAGGTAAGCCTCCACATCTCAAGTGGCAGAGCAGGGAATCAAACCTGGTTCTCCAGATTAGAGTGCACTTGCTCTTAACCATGACACCACTCTGGCAGGAGTTTGCATGGCTGGACATTCTTTTTTATGAAAGAAATTCCTTGGTAATGGTGAACAGAAGTAAGTAGAGTAGAATCAGTGTCATGGCTGAACCAAGGAGCCCAAGTTTCAGATGCCCTCCCACTTAGGCTCTAAAAGAGGGTAACTATTAAAACAAAGAAGTCCAGAAGAAAAAAAGGGAAACCTTCTTCTTAAGAAGTCATAACTGGAGGAGGGGGCTGGGTCCTTACATCTCTACCCCACCCCCCAATCAGCCATTTTGTCCAGAGAAACAGATCTCTGTGGGCTGGAGATCAATTATAAATCAGGAGATCTCCAGGCATCAGCCAGTGTTTGGCAACTCTACATCAGAAAGACCAAGACAAGAAACAAGGAGAATTAGTATAAGGACTCTCCAGATCCAAGTAAACAAAGAAGTTAATGATTGAGAATGTTCCTGAGAATATGCAAAATACTTTTGCATAACCCCGAGCAATAACGTGTACAGTGGTGTCAAGTTCCAGTCAATTCATAGCACCCCCTCGTGGACTTTTCAAGACAAGGAATTAAGCAGAGGTGGTTTGCCACTACCTTCCTCTGCAGAGTCTTCTTTAGAGGTCTTCCTTCCAAGTACTGGCCCAGCTCAGCTTCTAACATGATCGGACGATACTATCCCATTCCACATCCTCCTGAACAAAAATAGCTGACCTGTAATCACAGGATTAGGCCTCAATAGCTGACCTATAATCACCGGATTAAGCCACAATGTTCCCTGCAACAGGACGTGGCTTTCCACTGCAGTTGGATTCTACTTTTTTTTTTTGGAAGAAATTAACTGCTGGCGAGAAGGATCAAAGATTCACTCATCTTCTGTCATATTTACAAAGCCCTCTGTGCCCCCTGGAAGCCTTCTTGGGACAAGGCTAACAAGCTCTGGAGGGCTCAAGATAAATAACCACGAATCCAATTAGAGTGGGGTAATCTTGCCGAAGCTGAGATGGGCCGAGAAGGAGGGCGTGTTGCTGACCCAGCAAAAGTTGATGGCCGATTGATCTGCGGTAAATAATATTAGTATGGATGGATCCCCGTCTCTTTTCTTTCTTTTTTTCCTGAGGAGGGCTCTGTCTACATCAACGGGGGCTTGCGAACGAGGGCGAAACGAAACGAAAATGGGCACCGTCCTCATTCACCCCCTTTCCAGCCAGTCTCAAAAACAACTTGGGATTACTTAGCGAATGAAGAATATTATCGCCGTGGTATCTGTCACAGCTGAGAAAGCAACGTCTTCGGGATCCGTGTAATCCAATCATTGGTTTATGGACCCGGCGTCCTCCGGGGAGCCTCAGACATGCGTCTGGTGCCCGGGAGCCGAGCTCTGCCGACTTAGCATTGAACTCGGAGATGGCAGAAATGATCCAAGCAGTTCAGTACTGACAGCAAATGTGAACAGACCAAGAGGGAAGAAGGTGAAAGGGTCATCCTTGAAAGAACAGAATGAGAGAGATAATGTTTATGGCTGGGGGAAAGAGGCTTACTCTGTTGGAATACCCCCTCCTAGCATACATATGAGAGAGACTGTGTAGTTTAGTGATTAGAAGCAGTGGATTCTAATCTGGTGAACCAGGCTTATTTTCCCTGTTCCTCCATATGAAGCCTGCTAAGCGACCGTGGGCTAGTCACAGTTCTCTCAGAACTCCCTCCACTGCACCTACTTCACAAAGTTGGGGAGAGGAAGGGAAGGAGTTTGTAAGCTGCTTTGAGACGCCTCACTGGAGCGAAAGGCAAATCTTTCTTCTTCGCGCTCTGTTTTTCTGGGGCACGTTCACCCCAACCTTCCTCCAAGTAGCCCAGGAAAACAAATATAGCTCCGCCTCCCTTTTGGATAATCACAATAACCTTATGAGGTAGGCTATGCTGAGAGAGAGGGAGAGTCTGTAACTGGCCCAAGGCTAGGAGCTTCCTGCTACAATGGAGACTTCAACCCAGTTCTCCCAGATTCTACTTCAGTTCTCTAACCACTACCCCAAGCTAGTTTTATGAAGCAAAGCATGGGTCCCTCTCTTTCTGAGGCCTTTGTTATTCCTGGACCCAGCTGGCTTTTAAAAAGAGTAAGACTAATTCATGGTGGAAAGACCCATCAACAAACGTTCGAGCTAAAGAGAAACTCCATTTTTGTGGTGGCACACTATTGAACTACCACATGGCCACATAGTTTGAAAAACCTACAACAGCTGACATTCATCGCATGTGGCCCCACCTTCCTGTCATGGCTTCCCAATTTTTCTCTGCCTTTGAACTTTCCTGTGTCTAATCTGGCCCTCTTAGTCAGCCAATCATCAATAAGATGTTCACTTCAACACCTCTGCCCTTTGTCTCTTACTGCCCCTTATGCTTGGTGCTCCTGCCAAGAACAATTACCTGGTGCTACACCCCTTCCCACCTTTCTTTCAAATCCACTTCTTCCACCACACCTTTGGATTTAAACCCTTGGTCCTATCATCCATCCATCCATCCATCCATCCATCCATCCATCCATCCATCCATCCATCCATCCATCCATCCATCCATCCATCCATCCATCCATCCATCCATCCATCCATCCATCCATCCATCCATCCATCCATCCATCCATCCATCCGTCCATCCATCCATCCGTCCATCATCCATCCATCCATCCGTCATCCGTCTGTCATCCATCCGTCATCCATCCATCCATCCATCCATCCATCCATCCATCCATCCATCCATCCATCCATCCATCCATCCATCCATCCATCCATCCATCCATCCATTTCAATTTGATATACAATGTACTAATCAACCATACCAATAATCAACAACCCAATAAAATCATGAATGACATCTTAATTAAAACATTTTAACTTCCAGTAACTCCATAGCTTCACATATCCAGATATTAATATCAATATCAATAACAGTAACAGTAGCCCAGCTCAACCCAGTGGCGGTCAATCTCAAATATAATTCCAAGGGTGGAGTGGGAATATAAGGGACGGCACCTCAACAGTTTTTCTCAATAGGGATGTGCACATCAATCAATATTCAAATGTACGCTGTGGCAAACTGCACAGGGCCGTGTACAACAGTCATAGGTTCAAAACAAGATGGAAGAATCGAGGATTGCTAGTGTGTCAGATCCCAATTTGGAAACAAGAAGATGAGTTTGGATTTATACCCCCTTTATTTCTTGTAAGGAGCCTCAAAGTGCCTTACAAGCACCTTCCCTTCCTCTCCCCACAACAAAAACCTCGGGAGGTAGGTGGGGCTGAGAAAGTTCTGAGAGAACTGGGACTAGCCCAAGGTCCCCCAGCAGGGGTGTAGGAGTGGGGAAACAAACCTGGTTCACCAGATTAGAGCCCACCTGCTCTTCACCACTACACCAAGGCAGGGGCGAACCTAGGCAAACTGGAGCCCGGGGACAAAACCTGAGTTTGCCCCCCCCCCCCCCGCGAATAGGCGGCCACCCTCCCCCACCATGAACAAACAATTATTTTTGCACCATCTCACAAAACACCTCCCACTCCCAGCAAAACATACCACCAACTCTTTTCCTAATTTCCTAATCACAACAACCCTATGAGGTAGGTTTGTTAGCCTGAGAAAACAACTCCAAGAAGCCAGTGCAAGTGGGTATTAAGCATGTAAAATCTCTCTCTCACAAATACCCCAAGCAAAACATTTACCAAACAAATGTCAGCATCTTCTCTCAAAAAACACCTCCAGTGGAATCCACCCCCAAACAACCCAGCATCACTTTCAATGGTGCTTAAACTAGGGAGCTCAGATTCTTCTTTTAAGTCCACCTTAAAGGGAGAATCTGGGGTCTCCGGTTAAAACAAAATTGAAAGTGATGCTGTCCCCCACCCTGAAACAACATCACTTTTGAGGGTTGGAGATTTAGATGAAACAAATACCAGATTCAGCTGGAATCTGGGCAAATTTGGGCACATTTGGACAAAAAGTGTCCAATTATGTCCTGCCCAAATATGAACAAATGTGAATGCAAGGTATTTGGGCTTTTGGGGGGGGGGGTATTTTTGGTGTTTTTCGGCCTGCAGGGAGGGCATTTTTAAAGCTAACAGCACCATGATTTCAGGGCATCATCCAGACACTGCCCTGATGATACCACCCAAGTTTGGTGATGTTTGGTTCAGGGGAAGCAAAGTTATGGACACCCAAATGGAATGCCCCCATCCCCATTGTTTTCAATGGGAGCTAACAGGAGATGGGGGCTACCCATTTGAGGGACCATAACTTTGGTCCCCCTGAACCTAATTTCACCAAACCTGGGTGGTATCATGGGAATAGTTACCAGATGATACCCTGAAATTTTGGTGTCACTAGCTTTAAAAATACACCTTACAGGCACCCCAAGAAAGTTGCCCAAGATTCTTTGTTTTGCAGTGACTTTGCTCCATTGTAGCCAATGGGGAATTTCTGAGTGTGAAGGCAGGCTGCACACTTTTGAAGATAGAGGCACCAGACTTTCAGGGTGGCTCAGGAGGCCCTCCTGGTAATAGCATCCAGGTTTGGAGGCCTTTGCTTCTGGGGGTTCAATTTTATGGGCCCCCAAAAGGCTGGCCTTGTTTCCACGCTCCTGCACATGAAAGCCTGTGGGCTGAGTTCTCTCAGAACTCTCTCAACTCCCCCCCCCACTCCAGAAGCAAAGCTTACCAAGCTTGGATGCTATTACCCAAGGCCTCTTGGAGCCACCTTGAAAGTCTGGCGCCTCTATCTTCAAAAATGTGTGGTCAGTGCTTACACACTCAGAAATTCCCCAGAATCTGCCAGGCTCTTCAGCAAGTTCTATGGTGGAAAACATTATTTTTCCCACCATAGACTTCAATGGGGCTTTCTGTTATGCCCAGCTGGCGCTGTGGTAGAGGTTTCAACAGGAGGCAATGTGGTAGTGGTCTTGCTCTGGGTGGGGGCACTAAAGTTTGCCTGGGATGGCCGAATGCTGTGGGCATCAGGTTCACCTTCGACTTGGTGCCCACAGCATTTTAGCAAATTTGGTTGGTTCCTTTCAGGAGACTCACACCAGCAGCCCTGCAGGAAATGCCCCCACCCAGAGCAAGACCACTACCACAGTGCCTCCCATTGAAACCTCTACCACAGAGCCATCTGGGCATAACAGAAAGCCCCATAGAAGTCTATGGTGGGAAAAGTAATTTTTCCCACCCCAGAACTTGCTGAAGAGCCTGGCAGATTCTGGGGAATTTCTGAGTGTGTAAGCACTGGCTGCACATTTTTTGAAGATAGAGGCACCAGACTTTCAAGGTGGCTCCAAGAGGTCTTGGGTAATAGCATCCAAGCTTGGTGAGCTTTGCTTCTGGAGTGGGTGGGAAGGAGGTTGAGAGAGTTCTGAGAGAACTCAGCCCGTAGGCTTTCATGTGCAGGAGCGTGGAAACAAAATAAGCCTTTTGGGGGCCCATAAAATTGAACCCCCAGAAGCAAAGGTCTCTATGCCTGGATGCTATTACCAGGAGGGCTTCCTGGAGCCACCTTGAAGGTCTGGTGCCTCTATCTTCAAAAATGTGCAGCCTGCCTTCACACTCAGAAATTCCCCATTGGCTACAATGGAGCAAAGTCACTGCAAAACAAAGAATCTTGGGCAACTTTCTTGGGGTGCCTGTAAGGGGTGTATTTTTAAAGCTAGTGACACCAAAATTTCAGGGTATCATCTGGTAACTATTCCCATGATACCACCCAAGTTTGGTGAAGTTAGGTTCAGGGGGACCAAAGTTATGGTCCCTTAAATGGGTAGTCCCCATCTCCTGTTAACTCCCATTGAAAACAATGGGGATGGGGGCACCCTCTTTGGGGGTCCATAACTTTGCTTCCCCTGAACCAAACATCACCAAACTTGGGTGGTATCATCAGGACAGTCTCTGGATGGTACCCTGAAAATTTGGTGTTGCTAGCCTTAAAAATGCGCCCCCTGCAGGCCAGAACGTGAAAAACACTAAAAAAATTTAAAAATCACACAAACGACCCTGAAATGGTGGCGCCCCCCATGTGACCAAATGGGGGGCGCCCGGGGACATAGGGTACCCCCTGTCCCTAGGCAGGAACGCCACTGCACCAAGGGCCAGGAAACCTGGAATGTCGCTTGAACGAGGAGGATTTTAGAAGCATCTCTATCTATGTGACGCTGCTGATGTACAAAATAACTCAGGAAGCTGTTCGTATAAGAAAGCAGCAGCGACTGTCCTGGGAAAACAACAGCAACAACTTTGCAGGTCCTCGTGTCCCCCCAGGCTCTGCTGGGGATGCTGTGACTGTCTGGTAAACAAACCTGCTTTTTATTAATCCACTCACCGCAGTGTCTATTGCTACCTCTTCCACAAACAACGTTCCCATTGATTTAACGTCCCCTGGCTGTATTGATTTCCTCTTGTCAGTCAAACCCACCGTTCAAGGATCTCTGTGTGCAAACAGCCCCTCCTTAACCCGGGACTATTTCTAAGAAGGAGTCATCTAGATGGGGAAGGAAGTAGAAGCTGGGCAAGAGAGTTTTGATATCTTGTGTCCTGGTGGAACAGGAAACTGAAATCAAGCCTGGCTTAGGTGTATTGGTTCCTCTTTCCAATTCTCGTGGAACCCCAACTTCACAGGCCATCCTACTTTCTATTGCAACATAAAGTTGACAGGAGATTTGAGAATTCACCTGCCATTTCCTGGACTATCTTTGTTCTAGAATGCTCCATTTGCGTCCTGCCCCAGACTGCTGCTTGAGGGCCAGTGGGGTGTAATGGTGAAGAGCAGGTGGATTCTAATCTGGAGAACTAGGTTTGATCCCCCACTCCTCCACCTGAGTGGCACAGGCTTATCTGGTGAATTAGATGTGTTTCTGCACTCCTACATTCCTGCTGGGTGACCTTGGGCTAGTCACAGTTCTCTCAGAATTCTCTCAGCCTCGCCTCCCTTACAAGGTATCTGTTGTGGGGAGAGGAAGGGAAAGGAGCTTGTAAGCCACCTTGAGTCTCCTTACAGGAGATAAAGGTGGGGTATAAATCCAAACTACTCCTCCTCCTTTTCTTAACATGGAAAACCTTTTAGGTGACCAAATGAGGCCTGAGAACCCAGGCTGACTGACAAACAGTTTATTAAAGAGGTCTAATAACAGTAATCCAAGCAGCATATAGCATGGTGTGATCAGTAAAGGCCAGTAAGCAAAATAATAATAAAAAACCCCTAATGTGCCTATTTTACTGACCCTTGCTATCTCTTGGAACTGGGCTTCAAGCCGATTCACCCCTTCTGGGATGAAGGATCCTTCCGCCTGCAGCAATCTCTCCCTATCCCTGCTCCCTAGAAGTGAACCACTCTCCCTTTAGACCGTAAAGTTTATGGAATTACAGCATATTTGTGGACTACAGTTCCTCTGGAGAAAATGGCTGTGCTGGAAGGCGGAGTCTATGCCTTTGTACCCTGCTGAGGCCTCTCCTCTTCTCAAACTCTGCCCTCCGCGGATTGCACCCTCCTCCCAAATCTTCCAGAACTTCCCTGCCCAGAGCTGCCCACACTAACCTGCTCTCTGGGTTCCTTGTATTATTAATATTATTAATAATAACAACAACAATGTATTTATTTGGCTTATATAACACTGTCTCTGTGAACAGGCTCAGAGCAGTGAGCAGCCATCAGTATACAATCGTACAATTAAGACAATGTATACAACAGTGTTTAAAACAGCATTAAATCCATTTCAACTTTTAACTGGAGTTGCTTGGGATCGAACCTGGGCCCTCTGGCATGCCGAAGGGGCGTCCAGCCCAAGAACAACGGGCTATAAAAGACGACCAATACGAGGAGGGCGCAGATCACGTGCTGGATAGTTCTTGTGGGCTGCTTGGCTCACCGCCTGTCCGTGAAAATTACGATTCAGGGAAAATCGGGGGTTTCGTTGACTGCCAACCGCGACGCATCAATAATATATGGATTGGATTTAAAGAGAAGCCCTTCATGGGTGGAAGGCAGCCTGCTTGTGATCCTCGGCATGCTCCAAAGAGAGGCTGTAAGAGGCTTCCTTTGTGATTCTCCACGAACATTTCCCTCTCCTGACCTGCTCTCTTTTACTACAGTGTTCTAGAGAAATGGAGCATCTGTAAAACCTCATGTCAGCGAGGCCCTGCTCAGATTGGGAGCGCCGCGATTAATTGAGTAAGGAGACTTTGCTGTAATCTCAAGGTGAAGGGAAGTTTTGCCTCAGGAGGAGCGGCTGGAGAGAGAGAGAGAGGCCAAGTTGCCAGAGCGCAGACGTGGGTTTTAACTTCCCTGAGTTTTAACCGCAAGCTTGTGAATGTCCCCTTCCCGGTTCGGTTGTCTGGTGAAGCCCCTCAAGGCCTGCATTCCTGTCTGACGTAGCAGATTAATTGTTTATTTATTTGAGCATTGCCATCCCCGTTTTCTCTCCAGTGAGGACTCTAAGCAGCTTACAAAGAAACACAAAAATATAATTTGAACAAACACACGAAGGGGGGGAAAAATCTGCAACATGACTTCAGCTCCTGGGCTTATCCTGGGTCACCTCCAGGTAGAATGTGCATATCTCCTAGAATTAAAACTGATCTCTAGAGATCTCTAGAGATCAGTCCCCCTGAAAGAAATGGCTCCTTTGGAGGGTGGTCCCCATGGCATTAAACCCCATAGAAGACCCCTTTCTCCCAAGACTCCACCATTTCCAAGTTCCACCCCCAAAGTTTTAGGAATTTCCCAATTTGGACTTGGCAACCGTAGTCTCCTGGGATAGCCGTCTCTGGGCCAATGGCTGCGATCTTTGAGCTAAGTTGTGATGGTCAAGAGCCCTTTGGTTCCAGCCTTCTGGGTTTATGCCCAAAGACTCATGCCTCCGATCCAGGTTAAATACTTGGACTGGGGGGGAAATCAGGAGCTCAACCCACATCTCGCTCATTCTTGAGGTTCTTCCAATTGCCCCTCCTCTCATACAACAGCCTCTGGAAATGCCTTTTCTCAGAGGTGTGTGAGGGGAAAATGGCACTCTAGGACAGTGGTGGTGAACCTTTGGCACTCCAGATGTTATGGACTACAATTGTCCATGGAATTGTAGTCCATAACATCTGGAGTGCCAAAGGTTCGCCACCACGGCTCTAGGACAACTCCTTTTCCAGGCGTGGTTTGGGGGTGCTGAGCCATGCCCCCTGGCCTCCAAGCAGACTGGCTTTTGAAAGCTAGCCTTCAGGGAGGCAGGGGCAGGGATTGGGGGACAGGGCTCAGCGGCCCTGAGTCATGCCCCTGAGCGTGGGGGGCACCCCCCACCCCACCTCCTTGCAGACTGTCTCCTGGGGATGGCAGGATACGGCCTGCAGGGAGGCGGGGGCAGGGCTTGGGGTGTGCAGCTGGGGCACATGCCATTTGTCACATGGGGGTCCTTGGCGCCCCCACATGACTGAAAGGCATGCACCCGGTGACATGGGTAACCTCATGTCCCTAGGTCTTTACGCCACTGCCCGTGCTTAAAATCTCAAATAAGCTACAGTTGGAAAGCCCTCTTGGAGACGTGAAGACCCATTCCCCCAAATCTCTTTGTCCTCAGGATGTGCAAATGTTCTCCAATTGTTTCCTCCTGTGATTCATTTGCTTATTTTCCATCAGCCGTTGCAGCCCTTCATTTTTCAACATGAGCTTTGTAAATTCATTCGTATTGTGCACATAGGTTGCCCCAGGTAGGCAGAAGGATATTACTTTTTCTTTTTGAAAACGAAGAAACGGCTCCATCTCAATTTGCCCAACAACAACAACAACAACCAAGCATGTTCTAAGAGACAGAGAATATTGAAGGCAGTTAAATAACGGTTAAAAGAGGGAAAGGCAAAAAAAGAGGGAGGGAGGAATATTGGCTTGCCTGGGCTGGTGGGAGTTTGCTGTGTTCTGGAAGGTGAGCTTTAAATCGGGGGAAATTAATGATTTATTGCTTTGTTCGTGTCCTTGGCCCTGACTTGGATAGCCCCAGGCTAGCCGGATCTTGTCAGATCACAGAAACTAAGCAGGGTCAGCCCTGGCAAGTATTTGGATGGGAGACCTCCAAAGAATAATACCAGGGTCATGATGGGGAGGCAGGAGACCACCTGCTGTGGAGACCACCTGCTGTGAGGTGCTACCCAGGTTGTTGTTGTTGTTGTTGTTGTTGTTGTTGTTGTTGTTGTTATTATTATTATTATTATTATTATTAATTCGATTTGGTAAACCGCACTACCCCCAAAGGGCTCAGGGCGGTGCACAACAAACAACAGTACAATAAAACAAATCGAATAACCCCAGTTAAAATACAAAGCCTTAAAACTATAAAACTACGGCAGCAGTAGTAGCCTTCAATAAATAATTTGATTAATAGTAGAAGACGTCTGGCACCCAACCCCAGTGATCAAACCCTGGGAAGGGAGGGGATTTGCAGATAGTGCAATAGATAGCCCAGTGTGCAGGACAACACGAGGGGCGGGCTCAGCGACCGGCCCCCTCAAAAGCCCGGTGGAACAGCACCGTTTTGCAGGCCCTGCAGAACTCTCCAAGGTCCCGCAGGGCCCTAACTGCTGGAGGAAGGGCGTTCCACCAGGCAGGGGCCAGGGCAGTAAATGCCCTGGCCCGTGTGGAGGCCAGCCGCATCATGGAGGGGCCGGGGACCACCAGTAGATTCGCCTCCGCAGAGCGGAGAGCCTGCGACTCCGGGGCGTAAGGGGTGAAGGTGATCCCGTGGGCAGTGGTGGGATCCAAAAATTGCAATGGCACAGGTTCCCTCGCCAGCCCCCCCTCAGCAAAGGGGGCAGAGGCATACCTAGGCAAACCTGAGCCCTGGGCAAAACCTGAGTTGGATGCCCTCCCCTCCCCATGGGCAGCTACCCCACCATGACCCCCAAAATTTTTTTTGCACCAGGTCATTTCTAAATCATCATCACATTATAGAAAATGCCCCAACTCACAAATCGGAACACAGCAATGGTGAAACACACAGGTTCTTTGATAGAGACTGGTGAGATAAAAGGTACGAAAGGCTGAGAATCAACGAATTGCAGTACCTGAAAGGAATTAACCCAGTTCAGGGAGTTACATTATTAGTCACAATTGCTATACGGAACCTTCACGTTCAAAGGTAGGATGCCTCTTGGGGAGGCGAGGGCATGGAGATGGCAAAAGCGGACCCAATTAGTAACCCCCTCTCGGCACACACAAATAATTAGTAACCCACTCTCGGGAACTGGTGAGAACCTGCTGGATCCCACCTCTGCCCGTAGGTATGAGGGCCCCAGGCCGTAAAGGGCCTTAAAGGTCAGAACCAGCACCTTGAAGACGATCCGGAATTCCAGAGCCAATGCAGGCGGCACAACACGGGGGTGATGTGATCTCTGACTGAGACCCCTGTGAGAAGACGAGCCGCTGCGTTTTGGACCAGGTTGAGAATACCAGAGACCCGAGGAAAGTCCCTGAGGTGACGGGAGCACCATGGCTGAGGTGACAGGGAGCCCCGGTCAGGACAGCCACCACCGCCATTCCTTGTGGGTTCGCAACTTGTTCTAACAGGAAACGTGATCATCAAATGTCTATCAATAGGACAGCGAAATGGAAACAGCCACAGAGGAGGTAGCAGTTTGTAGTCCTTTGGGGATTCCCTCAATCTTGAGGAAAACATGTCTTAGAAATTAAATTTAAAAGCCTCCTTTCTCCCCATTCCCTTCAAGAGTTTTGATGTTTACTGATTGCCCTCGGGGAGGTACACAATGGTGCAGACAGTCGAGCATTATTGAAAGAAGGAATAACAGCGAGGGAACTCGAAGGGGAAAGGAAACATGACCTGCAGGCACCTCTCAGTCCTTATAATATCCGTGAGTGAGAGATCTGGGTCAGCAGGCAGAGTCTTTCTGATTTAACTTCTCTGAAGTTCACCACGAGCCCCCGACTGGTAATGAAGAACAGCAAAGTGTCCAATTGGAAGCCAACGTTCCTCTCAGAAAGAAAATAAAAGCCACAATATTTGACTTGAGCGTTCTTAAACCCAAACGCACTCCCGTTGTTTAAATTCTGGCTGCTACGGTAAAGGCTTCAACCTCAAATCCTTTTGTTTACTGGCGTCTTGTCGTCTGTTGATCTTTAGATCCCGCCACTAGAACATATGAGTCAGGAGGGATTAGATACCTGTATTGAATTTACATGTATTCTGATTTGCCCAGTCTTCCTTTTTGGCTTGAATGTTCAATGCTCGGTGCGTCATATTTTTTAGCACAGTGAAATACAAACTCATATAATAAGTCAAGGCTTTTGTTAAAATATGCATTGAAGAAACAACTGCAAGTAAGAACATATCAGGCAATCTACTCTCTTTAACTTCTGGCATAGGGTTTTTTTCCCCCCAGCTCCCCATCTTGCTAGAAGTGCACACTGGCACATGAACAAGTTTGGATAGGAAGACCTGAGTTCAGGTCACCCCATCAGTCATGAAGCTCACAGGATTACCTTGGGCTGGTTGTCTGTTTCAACCAACCTACTTTGTAGGCTTGACGTTAGGATAAAGTTGGGCAGCGTAGATACTGCTGTAGCCAGGAATATCTCATTGTCAGTCTGTGGCCCCTTCTGCCCATGCAGAATAATGCATTTTCAATCCACTGTCATTGCATTTTGCAGCTGGGCGGAATAGCAAAATCCACTTGCAAGCAATTGTGAAAGTGGATTGAAAGTGCATTATCCTGCCTGTGCGGAAGGAACCCGAGTAGGCAGTGTTAATCTTGATGGAGTAGAGATCTTATTCAATAGAAGGCA
Organism: Sphaerodactylus townsendi; assembly: GCF_021028975.2. NCBI lineage: Eukaryota > Metazoa > Chordata > Lepidosauria > Squamata > Sphaerodactylidae > Sphaerodactylus > Sphaerodactylus townsendi. The sequence goes on along the minus strand of NC_059440.1, from coordinate 17,145,173 downwards.
GCTTCGTATGTCATTCCTTGGGGGTCTGAGACCTTCTCTGGAAAGCGGTCGAAGAAGACTTAAAAGCTGAGGAAGTTTCTAAATTGGCCCCGAAAGACAACAGCCAGAAATAGCCTTTTCTTTCACTGGACAACTTGCCGAGAAATGGGAGACTTGTTTATTTTCCTCTGCACTTAGAACTCCATTTTCATTTCCATTGCTTAAGTCTCCAGTCCGAGGTAGAGGCTTGTCGAAGGTATTTATTTGCAGAACCTATTTAAGGAATTTATGTGCTGCGTCTCCATCTTGCTCCAGAGTCCTGGAATCAGCAAGGATTCAATTCCAGGATGAGGCATGGTGGCATGGTTCCAAGGACCCCAGGACTGGCCGCAGGATCCCTTTCTGCTATACTTATTTTGGACAAGAAACCTAAGAACAGGAAATCTAAGCAGGTCAGAGACAAAGCATGTTCACATGTTACAGTGAACATACATGCATCCTGATATGTACATCAGTTGGAAGAAAGAACCAATATATGTATAACTGAAATAGGGCCCAATACCTGCTCTGCTATGGGTGGCCTAGGCTATCTCGACTCATCAGATCTCAGAAGCTAAGTAGAATCAGCCCTGGTTAGCACTTGGATGGGAGACCACCAAGGAATACCTGGGACACTACACAGAGGAAGGCAATGGCAAACCACTTCTGAACGTCTCTTGCCTTGAAAACCCTGCAGGTTGACACCACTTCACACTCACACTTTAATAAATATCAGGTTTCAATCACACATTCAGCTGCATATGCATTCAGTGTAACATGAGAATTACCCCATGCACGTGTCAAGAAAAATCAACTGGACTCTCTGCATAGATTGTATAAGTGGTCACTGTAACATGTCAACAGGGTTACAGCAGAGGCGTATCTAGGGAAAATGTAAAAAAAAAAAGGTAAAGTTTCCCCTTCAGTCGTGTCCGACCCTGCAAGCAGTGATTTTATAGACAAGCTGCTTTTGTGGGGTAGTTTGCCATTGCTTTCCCCAGCTATTCTTTAACCCCTAGCTATGTGCTAGATACTCATTTACCGACCAAGTTTCATGGCTGAATTGACCATGAGCCAGCTGCCAGGATATCTGACCCACAGGGGGCTCAAACTCCTGACCATGTGAGTGGCAGTGCAAGCACTTAACCACTACGCCAGGTGGCTCCTAAGGGAAAATGTAGCCCGGTGCAAAATCTGAGTTTTCTGCCCCACCCCATGGGCGGCCACCCTCCCCTGCCATGACCAAACAACTTGTTTTTGCACCAAGTAATCAGGAAAGGAGGAGGGGTGAGGGTGGGGGCAATTTTCTGCCCCCACGTGACTAAATGGCCGCAGCCCGGGGATGTTTCACCCCATATGTCCCCCTGGGCAGTACGCCCTTGGGCTGCAGTAAAAGAGCATTCTCAGTTTGCACAGCCCGGCTCTTATTCAAGCGTGTGTCGCATTACAGGCTGTCAAGTCGCTTCTGACTCACGGCGACCCTCTGAATCTGCATCCTCCAAAACATCCTGCCGTTAACAGCCTCGCTCAGGTCTTGCAAACTGAGGTCTGTGACTCCCTTGATTGACTCGATCCATCTCATGTTGGGTCTTCCTCTTTCCCTGCTGCCTTTAACCTTTGCTAGCATCATTGTCTTTCCCACTGACTCTCGTCTTCTCGTTATGGGACCAAAGGACGACAGCCTCAGTTCAGTCATTTTAGCTTCTAGGGCAGTTGAGGCTTGATTCGATCTTGAGCCCACTTGTTTGGAGGGGGGTGGGGGTTGGCAGTCCACGGCATCCGTGTCTTACCCGTGGGTCCAGGCACCATCCAGCAAGACTGCTCCTTCCAATTTCAAAGGGGAAATGGCGGTCTCATCGCTGCAGGTGACGGAGAGAAATTGCTACCGGCAGCCCAGTTCAGGCCGGGCTGTTTTTCATTTCCCAGTGATGAAAGGTCACATGGGAGGCAATCAACAAAATGTCAGCGTCGCAAATGTTTGTAATGGCGTGAGACATAATTGCTCTTGATTGAAATAGCTCGGAGCTTGCTCACTCGCTCCCCCTCCCTCTCGTTCAGGGCCCGATTCGCTGAGCAGGTCTTGAAGGAAGTTTCCCAGGAGTAGCTAACTTTTTAACTTGCCCTGCTCCAGTGCAAACAGTCGTCGCCTCAATTCGGCGAGCACAGCTTTTCTTAGCGAGGAGATGAAAGTGAATGGAAAAGTGGATTTTAATGAATTATAATTTCTGGATTTTAATGAATCACCCTGGTGCTGTGTAAACAGTTTTATGTGCCTCTGCTGCACTTCATTTATGGCATTGTTTAAAAAAATTACAGCTTATTGGGGGTTCCCTCCTTTATTATTTGATTATTTAATGAATGTGCAGCATTCCAAGTTCTGCTATTAAGATTCTCAGAGCGTCATATAGAGAAAGATGGTTCAGATTTAATCAAATGGTTGTTAAAGATTCATCCACTCAATTTATAGGGTTTTTCTTTTAGGGCTATGTGAAAATTCCTTCTTTTCTTCCTTTTTAAGATCAGTTCACATCTTTGAAGAGGGATTTGGGAACCTTTGCTTTTCAGTGCTGATGTTGTAAATTCTTTGGCGTCATGTGCACATTTGAATGCATCCCTCTGGTCATGGTCACATTTGAAGTAGTCGTATGACTCGGAGCAGCCATGACCAGTCTATGACCCACCTCTGATAAGCAGAAAATGGACTGTCAGAATCCTTCTGTCGCCAGAAGGTTTACATTTGGCGTGTGTCTGCTCTTTTGCTTCTTCTCTGCCCTGCTGTGATCCAGCGCATGGTAACAGCTCAAATCACTCTAAATTGATTATTGAGGACTCAGTTGTAAATCAATGATTTTAAATGGAATCGCAGAGTAGCAATTCCCAGCAAAACGCTGCCCAAACTGTAGATGAAACTGTGCTTGCTGGTGATAGTCCTCCTGGTCTCTGCAGAGAGCAAAACATATCCACGCTCTTCTGGTGGAATCAAGTTCTGATTGTGCCAATTATCTTTCAGAGATGTGCCGTGCCTCTGTTATTGGGCTCACCGGGTGCAACTTGGCCAGTGTGGATGAACAAATCCCCCCGCTGTATTCCCTTTGTCCAAGAATTTTAGATTTGGCAGCATGTTCTACCAAATCTTTATTTCACGAGGGCATTTTCTAAAATTAATTCCAAACTGGAATTAGTTTGCAGCCTTCAGCTTTCTTTGGAGCCATTTTCTTTTCTGTGCATGGATAAAACTGCAAACTGTGCATGTACAAAATCCAGAAACAAAAAGAGAACAACATACAGTGCCTCCATGCCACCCGTAGTTGAAGAAGTAGTGAGAAAGGTGGGGTATAAATCCAAACTCTTCCTCTTCCTCTTCCTCTTCCTCTTCCTCTTCCTCTTCCTCTTCCTCTTCCTCTTCCTCTTCCTCTTCCTCCTCCTCCTCCTCCTCCTCCTCCTCTTCTTCTTCTTCTTCTTCTTCTTCTTCTTCTTCTTCTTCTTCTTCTTCTTCTTCTTCTTCTTTGGCAAACCATCTCTTTTCATCGTCTTGAAATCCCAATGGGGTCCCTGTAAGATGGTTATGATTTGACGCTGTTTTCTTCCACCAGTCCATCTTTCCCTCCTCAAGGCAGCATAATTAAACCTGGAGACCTCAGTTCGAATCCAGGAAGCTCACTGAGTGATTCTAGGCCAATCACTCTCTGCCTACCACACCCAACAAGGTTGTTGTTAGGGTAACATGGAAGAACCATGCACACTGCCTTGAACTCCCTGGAAGTATTGATTTTTATTTATTTCTTTAAAATGAAAAGGGGAAGAGGAAACCAACAAGGAAAAAATAACTTGAAATCCAGCAACTAAATAGAGTATAAAAGAAAATTATGGATTATGGGGTTCTTGGCCATCCGAGGAGTCAAAGTTCTCCATTCTACCATGGACATGACATTACCTGTGCATAGAGGAAATCTAAGATCATGTGATCCCACGGGATAAGGGATTGAGAAACATAACCCGGAATCCAATCAACGGCATATTTGCAGTTGACTCATGAGAAGGGATGGGATTTTTTTCACACTGCTGAAAGAAATCCAGCATCATCATAAGATATCTGCAAAGGGGCTCAAAATGATTTTTATTATTGGAAAATGTCATACTTTCCTCAGTGTTCTCGACAAGGTTGGTCTAAAGCAGCTTAATCAGAAACTTGTAGTTGTCGCAAAGGCTAGAAAAAAAAGTCAGAGGGGGATTATCTTGGGAAGGAACACACTGGTGCCTGGATGGCTCATAGAGAAATGGATTTGGGCTCAGAACATGTTTGATGCGTGATGTGGCATATGCCAAATCCTTTGCACCGGATAATGTGAAACTTAATCTTTCATGCTACTTTTCTTCCTGCGGAGCTGGGAAGACAGAGAAGTTTTCAGATCGTGTTTGAATTCAACAGCTTTTCCTACAGAAATTAGAGAAGGAAGTGATGGCCACTTAAAACAGGTGGAAACACATAGTAATGCAGTCCACAATCTCATGGATGAGAAAAGATAGCTGCAGCAGAAGCCCTTTCTGCATGGGCCAATTAAAACGGGATAAACCGGGTTAAAAAACCCACGTGTGTGCGTGTGTGTGTGGGACTTCGCATGGATCCTGATCCGAACACAGACCCGCTTTGCGTTTCCCCCCAACCCATGTTTTTTGACAATTGTGTTATGTGCGATTCTTTAGTTTTAACGTAGCTGACAGCCGCGGCTGTGCGAATGGCTGTGGCTCTGAGCCGCATTAAAACAAGAGAATTGACATAACCTGATTCTTGAAAACCCCTTCCCTGGCTCCCATCTGCAGAGCCATGCAAGGGAAATGGGATCAATCCTACTTCATAGGCAGGCAGGAGGGAAAAATGGCAGGCGGGGGGGGGGGGGGGGGCACATCCCGGCCAATGCACCGGCTGTTCACTGGACAGCCAGCTGTGCAAAGGGGCTGGGGTGAGGCCACCTTCCCCTCGCTTTTATTGGTCTGTGTGGAAATGGCCAGAGTGCAACCACCCAGCTTGCCCTCGATGAGTATACCAGGGTTATGCTGCTCAAGGGCACATGCCATGCTGCCCAATGGTTACACTTTCAATGTCACTTTTCAACAATTCCAGATTTACTCTGAACATTTTGGCCACCTGCCCAAATTTAAGGCCTTTCTTTTGTGACAAGATCTGGCCACTGACTCCACGCCGCCCACTCCAAAATCCACTTGGCAATCTTTGCTCTGCAGGGAAGCACTCTGTTCCTCTTGCCGATCAATGCTCCACCATCTGATCGATTCTGCAGGCCAATGAGCCAAGACAACTGCCCGGTCCAGAGGAATGAACTTCCTTCCATTCACGTACGTTTGTTCATTACGCTGAAAGATTACAATCGCCGGTTAGTTCATCTTTAATCAGACTCATTGCCAGGCTGTGATCACGGAAATGCTGCCTCCATTAGCAGAGAGAGGCCTGGGCTGTTGTCTGACCCCCTCCCCCCCTCCCTGACTGCCAAGTCCCTGGATTCTAGCAGCCAGGTCATTAATAGCAAGCCAAGCTCTTGGACAATCTCCCTAGAGCCAGGGGTTGGAGCTGGAGATCACCTCTGCCCACACGGAGGAATGTGTCCCTCTTCCAAGACTTTTTCGGTCGAATTTTCAGCGCTCAGCATCAACTGTGTGCAACTTATTAATCAATAGGGAACAGGTGAAATAATGACAGCGAAAATGACAGGTGGGCAAATGCTTCCTTAAAAATGGCGTACCTTGGACATTAGAAATGTTACGAATGCACTGATCTGCAGTCAGAAGAGGTGCAGTTTTTTCTGCTTTGTTGTTCATTCATCTGTTAGTACCTTTATTCCTTTTCAATGGAAGACCCCTTCGCCTTCTGCACCATAGCATTTGCTGAGCTGCCACAGCAACCCCGAGGCTTATGCCAGTATGTGAAGGAGCCAACAGGCAGAGGGCCACACTCTGCTCTGCCTCCAGTCTTGATCAGTAGTGTTTATTGAATAGGCATTGAAGCACCACACTGATAAAGCCAGTTCTGACATAGCTGGCATTCACAGTCCCCTTTATCCCCCATAGAGAACCCCCCCCTCCCATTTCCCCAAGAGTTTGTGAAGAGCAGGTTGGCTGCAGATTGCAAGAGAAAGCCACTTGGCTTCCTGCCCTACGAGATAACGGATGGAACACAGTTCCCATGGGACAGGAGTGTCAGGAGAAGCCTAGTTGTCTACAAGCATGTGAAGCCATAAAGTAAAGATCAAGGAAAGCATGCACAGATGGCAGTGGATACATATAGCAGGTTGGTTACATATAACTTTCTAGCAGCAGCAATCTGTTATTTCAAGCAGTTGCCTGATTCCGGAAATGCATCTCAGCCACCTAGATAGCATCCCCCTGACTCATGGTCAGCTTCCGACATAGGCTGGATGTGAGGTTTCTCATTGCAGGTAATTCTGAACTTAGGTGAAGGTTAAAGTTGAAAGCGCCAAAACAGTGACCACTGGGGAATTACTCCACTTTAAGGCTGATGAGGAAGAAATTGAAATTGTTCCAAGATTTTCTTCCCTTTGGCTCCATCGTCAACCCAAAGGGAGACTGTACCCAGGAAATTAGGATGACATTGAAACTGGGAAGGGCAGCCATGAAGGAGCTGGAAAAGATTCTTCAGAGTAAGGATGTGTCTCTGGCGACCAAATCAAGATAATTCATGCCATAGTAGGCCCCATTACTATGGCCCCTTCCGCACACGCAAAATAATGCATTTTCAAACCACTTTCACAACTGTTTGCAAGTGGATTTTGCTATTCCGTACAGCTTCAAAGAGCACTGAAAGAAGTTTGAAAGTGCATTATTCTGCATGTGCGGAATGAGCCAGAGTATGGGTTTGAAAGTGGGATCAACGAACACAGCCTATGGGAAGAAAGTAGATGTCTTTGAAATGTGGTGTTGGAGGAGAATTTTGGGAATACCATGGATATCCCCATGGACAAATCAGTGGATTTTGAGTTTGTAAGTCACTTTAGGACTCCTTACAATTAAGAAAAGTGGGGTATAAATCCAAACTCCTCTTCTTCTGGAGGTGCCTCAGCTCAAAAGCAGATCACTTGCTTCGCATGCAGAAGGACTCCAGTTTGGTCCTTGGGCTTTCCAGTTGAAGGGTCTCAGATCACAAGAATGCCTTTTCTCTGACTTGGACCCTGGAGACCTGCTGCCAGTCAAAGGGGACAGTGGTTGGCTGGATGCATCAAGTTCCTCACTCCGAGACTTCATATTTCCATTCATACATTTCAGGCATCGAGTTTCACAGTCGGTTTCTGGCAGCTCTAGTCAGAAGAGTATCATATGTGGAAAATACTGCTGCCTGGGACCCTGAAGAGCTCTTCAGACATGAACAGACTGTCCTCGAGCTGGAACAACGGGTTGGACTTGATATAAGACACGCATCCTACATTTTGAGAAGGCAGCAGTGGCTAGCCGAGGCATTTTCAGGGGCCCCTTTGTTCCCCCTTTCAGCATGGAAAAAACTGACAGTGATTGTCATCTGTCTGTCATTTGCAGCTACGTGGGTGGAAGAGCTGACTTTGCATAAAAAAGGGAATCTGAAAGACTATATCCCACTGGGGCATCAGTAATGGCTGTGGAGCTGCAATTAGATAGTGCTGGCAATAGGAGAGCGCTGCCCTCTCTTAGTGCATGCTGGCACCGGGTTAAATGGCCCCATTATTTTACAGCTCACTTCTCTTAGCATGATAATATGTCTTTGGTTGCCTTTTTAGAACGTGAGGTGAGCTCTTGGGGATCAGACTGACAGTTTGTCTTGGCCAGGAGCCTGTCTCTGACAGCAGCCAGTTCCTGACTTCACCCAGTGTCTTGAATTCAGAGGTACTCTCCCCCTGGACATGGAGGCTCCATGGAACTGTCAAGGCTTATAGTCATTGATGTGCCTCTGAAACGGCAGCTGATTTATGGTGACCCCTTAGGGTTTTCAAGGCAAGAGACTAACATAGGTGGTTTGAAATTGTCCTCCTTTGCATAGTCAAGCAGGGGTCTGCAACCTGCGGCTCTCCAGATGTTCATGGACTACAGTTCCCACCAGCCCCTGCCAGCATGGCCAAGTGGCAGGGCTGATGGGAATTGTAGTCCATGAACATCTGGAGAGCCGCAGGTTGCAGACCCCTGGCCATAGTGACTGCTAGAATTCCTTGGTGGAGTCCCATGTGAATACTTAACCAGGGCTGACCCCACTTATCTACTGTGACCAGATGAGATCAGGATAGCCTGGATTCACCCATTTCGGGGCATAGTCATTGACAGGCCCCATGGATTTATCTACCCCCTCTTTTAAAGTTATTCAAGCTGGGGGCCATGACCACATACAGTCATGGCCCCCAGTTCTAGAAATTCATCAAGCCTGCTGTGGAGAAATGCTTCCTTTTGCCCCATAGAACAAAATGCAAGTCCAGTAGCACTTTAGAGACCAACATATTTTTCCCCCAGAGTATAAGCTTATGTGAATTAAAGCTCATTCATCAGATACGAGTAAGATTGAAGATCCACAAGGCCAGAAGGTGGGAGGGGTATGGCAAGAAGGGCCAGCTGGTGGCAGGATGCAGAGGTAGGATGCAAAACATCATCACCTTGATTAAAGTGAGGAGATATGCATAAGGGTGGGAGATGCAGACAACCAGCCTGGATCAGCTTTCAGATTCAATCCCTGTTGTTTCCATTTGAAGAGTTTTCTGCAGTTGGTTTTGGACTGAGTAAAACGGAGCCTGGCCAAATTCTCCCACCTATCTGACTCTGCTGCCAGAGCCCTGCCCCCTGTCCCAACTTCTCACTGCTCAAATGATGGAGAGGAGCAGACACACGAGTGAGCGGATATCCCAGTGCTCGTGGATGGTGCCGGCCTGGCTTGGCTCGCTGCCTTCTCATGCTCACACATTGATTGTGACAAATCCCAGTGGAGTCACAGTGACCTTTTTGCTTCGTGGTGGAGCTTTCGATTTTGCAGATTCTGTAGAGTCATCATTTAATGCCTGGGGCTGCAATGTATTTGAAGCTCAGTAAGTCCACCTCTCTTTGTTGGAGTCTGTTTCTGAAGGTTTCCTGCTCCCATTCTTAAGAAATCTGGCCAGTTTTATGGAAAACCTCTTGCCTTCCTACATTGGCAGATTACTGCACAGAGAGGTGTCAACGTACTGATTTTGGGGGGTGACTGGATCCAAAGGGTTGCCCATTCAGGAAGCACTGCCTTCTGAACTGATTTAAGTTGCCTTCGGTGACATCATAGAATCATGGAAGACACCAAAGGGCCACCAAGCTCAACCCCCTGCATTGCAAGAACACACAATCAAAGCACTCCTGACAGATGATCATCTAGCCTCTCTTTAAAAACCTCCAAAGACGGCCCTTACTGTCAGGAAGTTTTTCCTGATATTTAGGTGGAATCTCTTTCCCTTCACCTTGAACCCATGACTCCTGGTCCAAGTCTCTGGAGCAGCAGAAAACAAGCTTGCTCCCTCACCGACATGACATCCCTTCAAATATCTAAACACGGCTATCATGTCACCTCTTAACCTTCTCTTCACCAAATTAAACATACCCAGCTCCCTAAGTCTCTCCTCATAGGACATGGATTCCAGACCATTTACCATTTTGGTTGCCCTCCTTTGGACCCATTCCAGCTTGTCAATATCATCATGAATATCATCATGAACTAATCATCCCATCCACTCTATGATCCCTGATTGGTTGGGATGATCCGACTACCTGATCTTGGAAGCCCTGACTCATTTGCCTCCTCTGGTATTGCATAAGAACATAAGAATATAAGAACTAGCCTGCTGGATCAGACCAGAGTCCATCTAGTCCAGCACTCTGCTACTCGCAGTGGCTCACCAGGTGCCTTTGGGAGCTCATGTGCAGGATGTGAAAGCAATGGCCTTCTGCTGCTGCTGTCTGATTATGCAGTATTATGATGTCGTCTTGGCTGGTGACCCTGTCAGTGTGACCAGTCCAAGAAACAACCACAGAAGTAACTTTTTAGAAAATGGTACCAGGCAGCAGATAGGGAAAACAAGTGAAGGATTTAAAATCATTGAATGCTCCTCCATCCATTCATTCGCAGCAGTCTCTAGGAAATCACAGAAAGGGGAGAATGTTTTGAAGTGGTCAACAAATATTGGTGAGAATTGCTCCTCCCTTTCAGCTCTACCTAACAAATGCACTTAGGCCGCATCTGCACTTGCAGAATAAGGCACTTTCAATCCACATACAGAATTGTTTGCAAGTGGATTTTGCTACTCCACACAGTAAAACGCAGCTGCAAAGTGCATTGAAAGTATATTGAAAGTGCATTATTCTGCACGTGCGGAAGGGGCCTTTGACAGGCACAATAAGACAATGCAATGAGGCAGTGGGTTTTGGCCTCAAATAATGGTTGCTAAACCAACTTAGATTTCCTTTTTCACCGGCTCGCAAAAGAGCTACAGAGTCCCCCCCACTTCCCACTAAGAGTGGGATGGAAGAGTGGATTTTGCATGGATTACTTTAAGAACTGAAGAATATGAATAGCTTGTTTCTCCTGCAGAAAAGCCTACGGGGACAGCACACCAAGTTAAAAAAGGCTCTTTTCTCTGAGAAGCTTCTGAAGGTGAAATTAAAGACTGGAAGAATGTTTCAAAGGATGAAACAGGGAGTTTAAATCAGCAGTTCCTGCTGCTGGATGAAGGAAATGGCAGAATTTCTTATTTCACAAAAAAAAAAAAACTCCAACCTGCTCAGGTTTTTTTTTTTACTTCTGCACAAAGAGAACAATGATCTCTGATCTCAGAAGACTCCGAAGCCCCAAAGCCGTAGGCCAAAAGGTCTCAGAAATTAACTCCTTCCTAACCTTTACCCAAATGGAGACGTGCCTGATAGGAACACACCTGCTTTGCAGAACGTTTGTTTATTCAAAACATTTATTAGCCTCTTTCTGCCTTACAGAAACTCAACATGGCTTACCGTGCAAACACCGTAAAACACCTAACATTCATAAAAGCCACACATTAAAACCAACAGCTGAAAACTGCTGTTAGGCAGAAAAACTAAAGGTAACCAATAACATTGTGGATAAAATTGTCTTTAGTTGCCTGCTAAAGACTGGAAGGGAGGGGGCCAAGTGAACCTCCCTGAGTAGGTCATTGAATAATTGTGAGGCTGCCACTGAACCAGAAAAGCATCTTTGGTCAACGGGACAGTCAAGAAGACCTCTCTGTTTCATCTTAATTCCTGGGTGGAAATGAATGAGAGATGACGGCTCTTCTAATGATCTCAAGTCATTCTTCACTCTCTGCCATCTGTCAAGCCATGTCAAATACTCAGTTTCACGGTACGTCATGTCATTATAAGCGGAATTCCCCCAGGGAAAAATGTCCCTGCAGTGTTTCCTGGCCACACTTCCCTGTCGCGTGCACTGTATATCTATGGCCCTTTCCGCACAACCAAAATAAAATGTTTTGAGGCAGGAAATAAAATTTTTCCTCCATGGAATTCTGCATGTTTCCCCACCCCCCAAACATTTTATTTTTCCTCCATGGAGTTCTGCATGTTTCCTCCCCAAAACACTTTATTTTCACCCTGAAAATGGTTTAAATGAATGCTCTTCTTCAGCGATTCTTTTCTGGAAATGGTTTTCGGGAAGCGACTCTTTTGTGGGAGCGTTTTCATTTGCTGTGGGGATCTTTAAAACATTTCCCATGCTGCTCTGCAGGCCCTGGATTTCTTTGGCAGTGCCATTTTTCTGAGGTTGCACTGGTCACTGTATTCACATCAGTCTTTTTTGGGGGGGGGGGGTTATATCTGCATAGCTTCAGAGACACAACCCCTAGAGAATTACAACATGAGGCTTTGAAGCCTTGGATCTACAGATCTGTTTTTTTAAAAAAAAACACGGAATAACCACAAAATGGCAGCCAAGAATAATTTTGAGGGGGTGAGTGCAGACAAACGGGGAGGGGGAAGCAGATAGAAAACGTTTTGCAAACCCTTTGCAAACGTTTTGGGGGATCTGGGCAGAAATGGGCTATTTCAGAACACAGATCCTGTATATTATTTCTATCCTACCTTTCAGTCTGGAAGAATCCCCAGGGAAGATTACATAAAACGCAATTAGATTAGCAGTTTTTCGATGCAACATCATTATCCCGGAATAGCACGCCACCAAAATACTTGTTTGGGGTTAGCCGTTCTGGTCACAGCTGTCCTATTTTCTCCTCTTAAGGACAGCGTAGAGACTATTCACAAGGGTTAAGTTGCAAAATTAACATCAGCAAATATTTTATTATAAGGTGTACATCAATAGGCAAATAAAAAACCTCTCAGTCTGGAATATGAACTGCTAGATTTACAAAAGCTATAATGTTGCAACAAGTACAATTGACACCAATTATCAAGTGACCAATTAAAAACATAAGAGGCCTTCCTCTGTGGTCAAAAATAAACTTTTATCTATTGCAAATACATACAAAAAATAACATTTTCATCATAGCCAGGTGTTGATATTTCTTCTATTATGTGATATGATGTAGATATATAAGCCAAGGCATGAATTCTTTCACATGGCACCGCCACTCACGCAATAATCTTCATAGATGTTGTAATGTGATATAAAATTTCCAAAGTTTCTAGATGTGTGTGTCCTCGACTAGCCGAAGGAGAGTTTGGATTTATACCCCACTTTTCTCAACTGTAAGGAGTCTCAACGTGACTTACAAATGCCTTCTCTTCCTCTCTCCACAACAGTCACCTCATGAGATAGGTGGGGCTGAGAGAGTTGTTAGAGAACTGTGACTGGCCTAAGCTCACCCAGCAGGCCTCATGTGGAAGAATGGGGAAACAAATCCGGTTCACTGGATAAGACTCTGCCGCTCATGTGGACCAGTGGGGAATCAAACCCAGTTCCCCAGTTCAGAGACAACCTGCTCTTAACCACTACACCACACTGATTCTTCTAATTAATCCTCACACCCATACCACACACATACACAACCCTGGTCACACTTGTCAAAGGGGAGGGGCGAAGGGAGAATGGAGGTCAGTCAAGATGACCATAACCTCCCTTGCTGCCCTCAAGTGTAGGCCTGGCAGGATGGCTCTGACTTGCAGGTCCTGAGGAACTGAGATAAGTCCCTTCAGGGTCTCCTGGTCTCATTTTCAAAAGAAGCCCGGATGAAATCCTATCTCCCAGTAAACACTCCTCCTCCTCCTCCTCCTCCTCCTCCTCCTCCTCTGCAATGCCTATTTTATGATGCCTGGTACCTGACAGCCCATTCCTTTCTCCGACAGCTTCCTTTGGCCGTGGCTCTGAAATTATGAGGGGCTTAATTGAATTAGATCGCCTTGCCTTTGGCATCTCAGTGACTCGGAAGCAGGGAACAGAAGATGATCCCCCCCCCCCTCCCCAAATGAAATGAGCTCAGATGCTGAGGCTGAAACCAGCATGATGAATGGTGTTGTTTCCTTGCAGAGTTGCCAGAATGCAATCCCTAATGGAGTCGTGGCATGAGGCCAGCTCCGCCGCTCTCGGGCGCTCCCACACTCCTGTGGAAACGTCCCCCTGTCCCCAGTGGCAGGGAAATTTCCGCAGTGTTTTTGCCAGGCTGGGTTGTTTTGTCTTGCGCCGTTTGAAGGTTGAGGAAGGAAATGGGTCCTTTGCCAAGTTCAGGCCACTGGGCTGCGGCCAAAGGTGGCACCAAGACAGAAGCATCCCGTGAAAGGGGTGACCAGGGAGCATGGCTGGACTAAGCCATAATGTGACTTCACTTTGTGCTGGGCTTGTGTTGGGATGTGATTCAAGGCTGGGTTTCACTCCTGGGATGGGTGATGCCAAGAGAAAGCCGCAAACTATTTTTCTCGTTTTTCTTCTCCCCCTCAGTATCCTCATAACTAGATCAAAGCCGTTCGTTATTGCCGCAAATATTTTTTTGAAACCCACCCCTCCCCTCTCGGAGGTATTTTGGTACCTCTTGAAAACCTGTTCATTGAAATAAATTGCTCTTGCTTGCCTTCGCTTGCCATTACTGATTGGCATTGGCATTTGCTTTCAAATGGGCAAGGTCCTTTAAGGTACATTTGCTTGAATCCAACAAGACGTTTCCTGCAAGTGGAAGGATCTCAGCTCACAGCTTTCTGCTCACCTCCTCAATCCCACTATCACCCCAAATCGCCCCGTCCCAAATGGGGAGACAGAGAATCCCACGGAACAAAAATTGGGGGGCCATTTTACTTTGTGGTGAGAGGGAAAGGTGAGAATGTTGTGCTTTTGGGGCAGAAATGTTCCTGCCCATAGAAGTCTTGTTTGATCCAGTCCTCTACCTTGCAACAACCCTGTAAGGCAGATCAGCGGTATTATCCTAGTGCTGTAAATGGAAGGCTGATGCTGATGAAGGGAGGGTTGCTGAAGACCACCAAGTGACTTTATAGTAAAAGCAGAATTTGAACCAGGGATATCTTGATACATAATGTCTTGCGGTGCAGTCATACACGAAATAGCTCCAATCCAAGCCTGTTTATTTCAATGGATTTAGGAAGGAGTAACAGTGTAGGATAACACTGCCAATCACCATAGCAGATTCATTTATTCATAAAAATTCATACCTTGCCTTTCTACCCAAAGCAGAACCCCGAGAAGGTCAAACAGTTTAATCTTGGGAAGGTTAATCAGTCAACGTATTTTAGAGCAATAATACCAGCAACATAAAACTAAATCAACCTGCAATAAGAACCGGCAACAAACCCACCACAACCTTTAAAGTATACTTCACAGCTTCAACAGAACATTTTCAAAATAGCAATGGAGATCAAAGAGGCAAGAAACTCTGAACCAAAGTCTGAGGGCCCGGGGGGAGACGAAGTAGGTAGTGATCCTGAACTACACTGAAAGAAGTTTTTTTCTAGAAAATTATGTTACCTCAATCAAAACGGATAGATTTCACTTAAAATGAATATATGTCATAGATCTAGACTGAGGCAATACTACACAAACCTAAGGTTAGGAAGAAACCCAACAGTGGCTTTTAAAGTATGTGTGGGGGGGGGGGGGGGGGGGGGGGCTGACACAATATTTATTTTGACATGTATATCTCACTTTTCTCCTCAAAGTAGCTTACCCCCTGTTGCATTTTGTAAACGGAAGAGAGAAGAGCAGCCATCGGTTCGCCAATAAAGGCATGGGGCAGGTGGGCTGAGCAAACAGGCAGAGCCTCCCCTCTCACCCCCGCTGACCTCACTGCCCTGTGCTGGCCTGCCTCTAATGGCCTGGCCTGCCCTACTGGGCACCATGTGGCCGGCACAGGGGGAAGGAGGCAGCCCTCAGTTTCCCTCACTTCCCAGCAGCAACAGTGGTGCCCCTCCCTGCTCCCTGTACTATTTACATCAGGGTAACCCTCATATTGGGGCCCCCGCTGTTCTCCCTTTTTGGGGAAGGGTTTAAGGTGGGTTTTTTGGATGCCTCTTATTTAACTATTTAACTATTTAACTATTTAACTATTTAACTATTCGATTGTATTAACCGCTGTTTAAATGGAATTTTAGTGTATTTTAGTGATTATTAATTGGATGGAGCGACGCTAATTATTTACTGTGTTTCACATGATTGCTCCTCTACCTGACATTGTATGAATTTTATGTTGTACACTGCCCAGAGCCCTTCGGGGATGGGGCGGTATAGAAACCAAATAAATAAATAGATAGATAGATAGATAGATAGATAGATAGATAGATAGATAGATAGATAGATAGATAGATAGATAGATAGATAGATAGATAGATAGATAGATAGATAAATCTCATGCCATGTATTTATGCCCACAACAACATTCTTGCGAGGAAGGCCAGACTGGGACAAGGTAGCAGACCCAAGATCTTTCTGTGAGCTCCCATGGCAGTGTTGTACACTAGTAATCAAAACTGTGAGCAATGCACAAAGAATGGCTAGCAGTCCGTAGGACTGAACAATTTAATACTTTACTCAATTGCTGGTGTGAACAGTGCTTACAAGTGGGGTTATTGGACAACTAATGCCCTGTCTCCACAAATATATGTCCAAGCATACAATCATTCAACAATTCACATCAATGAAAGCTTCTCTAAGCTCAATAGAAAACCCACAATGAGCTGCCAGTATCCGGTATTATCTGGCGATGATAAATATTCAAAGGCTCGTGGGGTTGTGGTATTTTCAAAGTACATAAAATATGCCCAAAGTTAGAGGATCTTGCAATTCAGCTTCAACAATGTTACTATCTGTGCTGCTCTCTCTTGCTGCAAAATGTCCTATGCTTTTGAACAGTGGGGCCTCGATCCCTCTTCTTCACAAGCAATGACTAATTTTTTTGTTTTGGTTTGCTTTTGTGTCAGGGTGACATCTTATAAGCATTAGGACTGATCTAAACATTTAGCACGTTGGAGATGTGGCTTGAAATGCAGAGTTCTTTGCTGGGGAATTTTGCTCCAAAATACAATGTCATGTTCCAGTAATCTGAGAAACAGGAGTCTTTTGTGTGTACATGTTGTGGGGGGATCAAATGGACCGGTAGAGCTAACCTGCCACTGTATTCTATCCTGTTCAACTTCTCTCCAAACACTCACAATGTCAGCTGTCTTTACATGACATCACAGCAGGTCAGCCAATTGTTGGATCCGTTTCCACTCTGTTCCCGCCTCTGAGGTCCCCAAGTTCTTCTTTCTATTCTCAATTCAATTTAATTTTAATATAGTCATTGGCCAACACTCTGTTCTACTCCGTTCAAGTCTTTCCAGGTTTTCTTCTCATTAACTCTGTTTTCTTTCCTCATGCCAAGCCTTGCTCTATTCTCTTCATGTTGCTTTTTCTTCAGTAGAATCATAAATAATACAGGAGAAGCTATAAAACAGAAAAGGTGGCTGGGGGATTCCAGCTCTTATTCTGGGTGGCAAATTCAAGAATCCTCTGCCTGTGTGGGATCTTGTCTTGAGGCCCTTCCACTCTAGCCAAAACAGCTTATTTTACTGTTTACTTGGGATGGTAGGAAGCTGTTATATTTGATATTGCTAAAACGTGACGTCCCTCTTTCTATTCGACTCAAAAGGGGTTTAAAGAAGAAGTTGTCTGATGAAATGCCCATAGCTCTAAAGCAGGCATTCTTTCACATGGGAGGTTTAATGTTTTCTCTTTAAAAGACTGGTTTGTATTAGGGTGGCTTGAAGAGCAACCAGTTTGGCTCATATCACATGTGCGGTATTGATAAATAGGGGGAAAGGCAGTGGCATAGTGCCCAGGGGAGAAGGGTGGCTTGTCTTGTCTTGTCTTGTCTTGTCTGTCTTGTCTGTGAAAGCACTGGGTCATTAGTGACCAATGGGATCCCGTCATATCACATTTCCTAGGCAGACTATGGCCCCTTCCGCACACGCAAAATAATGCGTTTTCAAACCACTTTCACAACTGTTTGCAAGTGGATTTTGCCATTCCGCACAGCTTCAAAGAGCACTGAAAGCAGTTTGAAAGTGCATTATTCTGCATGTGCGGAATGAGCCAGAAGGTGGTTTGCCATTGCCTTCCCCAGCTGTCTACACTTTGTTGAAAACCCAATGCAAACCTGTCTGACAGATGTTCTAGTCATTCAGAGCCAAACCAAACAAACCGGGTGCCCGCTCTTCACAGCCAAGCACAGTACGCAAAGCTGCCAGCCCCGTTTGCCATGAATTTCGTAGCAGTCCTAGTCTGCATGTGTGCGTTTGCTATGGAATGACTACAGCAACTGCCTTGAGAACCAGACTTGACAGTTGAATATTCAAATATCTCAAGTAAACCAGCTTTATTTGAAACATTGTCTGCTCCTGTAAATGCTTGTTCATTGACTATGATATCTCAGGCTCTGGTTTGTGTGCCACCCACCATGGAGTGACCGGAAATGGCCTTTCCGCGTCAGCTTCCTCATTCTGGCACCTTCTCACCATAGAAGTCCACTGAACCTGTCCCAAGTCATCATGGTTTATTATTGTATTCAGTCCCCACCCTCCGCCACTCACGGTCAAAGTTTTCTTGACTCTTCAGGCTTGTATTCTTACTATGGCCCTTTCCGCACATGCAGAATAATGCACTTTCAATCCACTTTTCACAAATTTCACAAGTGGATTTTGCTATTTCACACAGTAAAATCCAGCTGCAAAGTGCATTATTTTGCACGTGCGGAAGGGGCCTATGTGAAATGCATTGTCGAAGGCTTTCACATCCGGTTTCAACTGGTTGTGGTGGGTTTTCCGGGCTGTGTGGCCATGGTCTGGTGGATCTTGTTCCTAACTGTGTTTAGACACAGTGTGTAACAGACTTCTTTCTGTGATACACCTCTGAAGATGCCAGCCACAGATGCAGGTGAAACGTTAGGAACAAGATCAACCAGACCACGGCCACACAGCCCGGAAAACCCACTACAACTGGCCTATGTGAAGTTTTTATTACTTGCAATTTTTAAATGCAATACATGCAATATTCCAGGCTTCTTTTTATTATTATTACATTCAGGGGTGGGGAATTCTTAGCTGGATCCATAATATGATGAAAAGGCCTCATTGTTGGCAGCTAGAAACTAATAGACAAAATTTGGGTCAGACCTCCCTAATGAACTATGTGCGCGACACATGAAATATCACCCAATAAGCACGATACTTGCCAGTTCCCTTTATGTAATGCTGCGCACACAGGCTCCCAGGATCCATCCCTCGCCACCAGGACACAAAACATGCCAATCTTCACTCAAGTGTCTGAAACAGGCCAGAGCGTAGAGAGATCAACTTATTGTGTATATTTAATGGGTTGACTAAATAAATTATGCGTGGGAGTGCGTGAGCCAAACATCAGTGTCACTTTAGGTTAGATGAGTGCAAGGTTGAAGAGCTGAACCAGGGGAGCACGAAGTTGAGAGTATTTCAGAATCCCTCAGTGGGACAGAACATGCAGGTCTCACAGTGGAAATTCACAATGGTAGCTAAACGTCATCTTAACCTGGATGGCGCGGTGCAGCCTCTCATCAGATTGCACAAGCTAAGCAGGGTCAGTCCAGGTTGACACTTGGATGAGAAACCATCACGGAAATTCAGGGTTGCGACACAGAGGCAGGCAATGGCAAACCATCTCTGTTTATCTCTTGACCTGCAAACCCTCCAGGGTCACCATAAGGCAGCTGACGGCACTTTTCACCAGCAGCTAAAAAGAATCCCCCTATCAGAGGCCATATATTTCTGGATGCAAGAAGCAACAGGAATGGGTTGTTGCCTTCATATCCTACCTGATGGTTTTCTGAAGGTATCTCATTTGAAGAAGAGCAGAAGAGTTTTGGATTTATATCCCACCTTTCTCTCCTGTAAGGAGACTCAAGGTGGCTTACGAGCTCCTTTCCCCTCCTCTCCCCACAACAGACACCTTGGGAGGTAGGTGGGGCTGAGAGAGTTCCAAAGAACTGTGACTAGCCCCAGGGCACCCAGCAGGAATGTAGCAGAAACACATCTGGTTCACCAGATAATCCTCTGCCACTCAGGTGGAGGAGTGGGGAATCAAATCCAGTTCTCCAGATGAAAATCCACCTGCTTTTAACTACTACACCATGGTGGCTCTTCTACTGTAAGAAACGGGATACATGACTAAGGTATACCTTTGGTCTGATCCAGCAGGGTTCTTCTTATGAATTTGTGGGCATATAATTTAATTGAGCTGTCAGTGTTCATTCCATGTTCAGAGTTTTCTTTTCTTTTTTTTCAGCATTCCCCTCTCTTCCTTGCTTCGTATCTCATAGCTGAAGCTACCTGGAGATGCATGGTCTTCACCCCTGGTTTTGTAGAATCAGGCTGTACCCTGTAGGGGAGGAAGGAACCTACTCATTCATGTTCCTAATGTACTATAACTAGATAACAGTTATCTAACCCAGGTGTGTTCTGAAGTCCATCCTAAATTTTGTTCTGTCTGGTTCATCTTGGCTGAGAGAACACAAGGTGATGGACAAAGCCTGGCTATCCCATCTGGAGCAATGTCGTGTGTGAGTGTTAAGTGCTATCAAGTCGTTTCCGGCTCATGGCGACCCCATGAATCAGAGTTCTCCAAAATGTTCTGTCATTAGCCACCTCACTCAGGTCTTGCAAACGGAGGGCCGTGGCTTCCTTTATAGAGTCAACATATCTCATGTTGGGTCTTCCTCAAGTATGAAGAATAAGAGAAGAATCGTTTCGACTTATACCCTGCCTTTCTGTCCTGTAAGGAGACTCAAGACAGCTTACAAACTCCTTTCCCTTCCTCTCCCCACAACAGACACCTTGAAAGGCAGGTGGGGCTGAGAGAGTTCTGAGAGGACTATGACTAGCCCAAGGTCGCTCAGCAGACTTCGTGTGTAGCAGCGGGGAATCAAACCCAACTCTGCAGAATAGAGTCCACTGCTCTTAACTATGACCACCACGCTGGCTTTACCGGAAATAGCAGCTTGTTTCCACCAGTGCAGCTTGTTTCCACCAGTGCAGAATCTCCAGAGGTAACTGGGAGGTTGCTTTTCCCCAGTACGCCTATGGGCAGTTGTTTTCCCAGGTACACCAAAACATTAGCATCACTGGGGTAAAATAGCAAAACAGCACTCTCTCTTGGAGAAAACTGCTATGGTGGTACATGTGCCTGGCTTCTGGGTTCTCTGGTCCAAGACTCCTCCATCTGCTATAACAGCCAGTGTTTTATTTCTTTATGTCAAGATGTTCTGGAGGGAGGGTGGCATAACCTAATCTCAGCAGATCTTGGAAGCCAAGCGGGGTTGGGATTTGGAAGGCAGACCACCAAGGCAATAGCAAACCAGCTCTGCTTCTCACATGCCTTGAAAACCCCTTGCAGAGTTTTCCCTAATTCATAAGAACATAAGAAAGAGTCTGCTGGATCAGACCAGAGTCCATCTAGTCCAGCTCTCTGCTCTGCTACTCTTTCGCAGTGGCTCCTTACCAGGGTGCCTTTTTTTGGGAGCTCTCACATGGCAGGATGTGAAAGCAATGGCCTTCATAAGTGCTGTTGCTCCCGATCACCTGATCTGTTAAGGCATTTGCAATCTCAGATCAAAGAGGATCAAGATTGGTAGCCATAGATCGACTTCTCCATAAATCTGTCCAAGCCCCCTTTAAAGCTATCCAGGTTAGTGGCCATCACCACCTCCTGTGGCAGCATATTCCAAACACCAATCACAAGTTGTGTGAAGAAGTGTTTCCTTTTATTAGTCCTAATTCTTCCTCCCAGCATTTTCAATGAGTGCCCCCTGGTTCTAGTATTGTGAGAAAGAGAGAAAAATTTCTCTCTGTCAACATTTTCTACCCCATGCATAATTTTATAATTTCAATCATATCCCCCCCTCAGACGTCTCCTCTCCAAACTAAAGAGTCCCAAATGCTGCAGCCTCTCCTCATAAGGAAGGTGCTCCAGTCCCTCAATCATCCTCGTTGCCCTTCGACGGTGACTTGACTTGTTGAAGGCTTTCACAGCCAGATTCAACTGGTTCTGGTGGGTTTTCTGGACTGGGTGGCCGGGGTCTGGTGAATCACGTTCCTAACGTTTCACCTGTATCTGTGGCTGGCATCTTCCGAGGTGTATCACAGAGGAAAGTCTGTTACACACTGTTACACACCAGAACCAGGTGACTGTTCGTGCGTCTCAGTGGCACAAGGAAACACCCTTTTCCAAGTTTGATGGTTGCACTGTTGTTTTTTCTTTCTGGTCTAGGCTGGATTCCAGAAGCATCCCATCCCAATTGTAACCGCGATTCTCCTCATCTATCACCTTGTCAGTCTTTACCATGAGCCAGGGCCTCTGCCATAGGCTGGAAGCCTCACGTATCTCATTGGGAGTTCTACCTCCAGCCGCAGTAACGAGCTCATTTACTCTTTATCCATTTCCCATGATCCCTAGAGGCAGCCTGCAATGTTTACTTAAGTGGTGTTCTAGGTTTCTATCTTATTGTAACAACAGAGCAGGTGGTGTGTGGGTTGGGTACTTCTGACTGACACTTCCACTTAGAGTTTCGCCCTCCCTCCTTCGATGAGGGGCAGACATTGTTCTCGTTATGTTCAGCGTTCAAATATCATTTATTAAACCTCTGACCAAGCAGAGCTTTGCAGCCGAGAGCAAATACTTAGCCTAAAACCCTGTAATGGAAATACTGATTAGAAAAAAAACCTTGGGAAGCGCGCAAACAGGAGATGGGTTCTTTCGAAAGCCTTAATCTCTCTGGTGGCCCTTTTTTTCTGTTTGAAGCAATTTATCTTCAGCAGCGTGAGCCCTTCTCCTCTGTCTGATTTCTCTTTTGTCACATCGAGTTAGCGTTCTCAGCCGGCATCCGGCAACGGAGCCTCTAGACTGAGGGAATGGTAAATGGTATGAAAGCTGAAGACTGGGGTTGCTGCTGGAGGCCGGCGGCTTGTCACCGGAGATCGATGATTGCCCTTCTTTGCGTTGCTAGTTCCAGATTGGGAAATACCTGGTGATTTGGGGAGCAATCTGGGGAGGGCGGGGTTTCCACTGGATAGCTTTAAAATGGGCTTGGGCAGATTTATGGAGGAGAAGTTGATCTATGGCTACCAATCTTGATCCTCCTTGATGATCTGAGGTTGCAAATGCCTGAGCAGACCAGATGCTCGGGAGCAGCAGCAGCAGCAGCAGCAGAAGGCCCTTGATTTCATATCCTGCATGTGAGCTCCCAAAGGTATCTGGTGGGCCACTGCGAGTAGCAGAGTGCTGGACTAGATAGACTCTGGTCTGATCCAGCAGGCTTGCTCTTATGTTCTTATGTTGGGGAAGGGAAGTGGCCTCAGTAGGGTGTAATACCATACAGGACAAGTTCTTACAGATGGCCGTAAGACTTTGAGAATCTAAACCTTGATCTTGTGTTATCATCAGACCCTGTGTTTTTATACTTTGTTTACACGCCAAGAAAGGTTGTACAATCTGTGATCCATATCCAGAGGTGGGATCCAACCAGTTCTCACCACTTCTCTAGAAGTGGTTACTAATTTTTTTCTGAGTGCCGAGAAGGGGTTACTAAAGCAACCTCCCTGTCCAATAGGGACTGGAGGTGCGTCTGTGCGGCGGCGCCACGGTTTGAATCCCACCACCATCGGAACCTGTTATTAAAATTTTTGGATCCCACCACTGTCCGTGTCACACCTCTAAAGCAGCCATTTTCTCCAGGGGAGCCGTCCAGAGATGGTAGTTAAAGTTCTGGGATGTCTCCAGGCCCCACTGGGAAATTGGCAACCCAAATGCTTCTCCTTTGAACCATGGGGTTGAATTGAAGTTGTCAGCCTCCAGGTAAGGTCTAAAGATATCCCAGAATCACAACTGCTCTCCAGATAACCCCTCTGGAGAAAATGGCTGCTTTCAGGGTGGACTCAACGGCATTATACACCACTGAGGTCCCGCCCCTCTTCAAACCCGCCCACCTCAGACTCCACCCCCAAATCTCCAGGAATTCCCCCCTGAAGTCGGCAACCGGTTGTTGGTGTCAAGACTCTGTGGTGATTTTAGCTTTTTCCTGTCTCTTGGCATGGACCTGTGGGGCAGGCCAGGAGAAAATGGTGCGTTCTCTCTGTGACCCCTTCTGCACATGCTGAACAACTCACTTTCAATCCACTTTCAATGCACTTTGCAGCTGGATTTTACTGTGCGGAATAGCAAAATCCACTTGTGAACCTTGTGAAAATTGGGGTGCTGTGTTGTTCCCGGGCTGTATGGCCGTGTTCTAGCAGCATTCTCTCCTGACGTTTTGCCTGCATCTGTGGCTGGCATCTTCAGAGGATCTGATAGTAGGAAAGGAAAGCAAGTGAAGTATATATACCTGTGAGTAAAGGTCAATAGGTGAGGGCATCTGAATAGAAGTGGCCTGGCAAGTGAGTAACAATGAAGTATGTAGCATGTGAGTAACAATGAAGATAGCAAGGTCAATAGGTGAGGGTAATCTGAACAGAAGTAGCCTGGCCTTTGTTCCCTTTGATTGTATATTGTCTATAGTCATCCTGTGTTTGTGTGGAGCTGATTATTCACTGTCTTGACTCTAGTGTTTTTCAAAACTGGCAGCCAAGTTGTGAAACTGGCAGCCAAGTTGTGAAAATGGATTGAAAGTGCATTATTCTGCACGGGTGGAAGGGGCCGGTGCTTTGTACTTTCACTTTTAGGCGTGCAAGTGGTGTGTTTTCCCCCTTCAAGCCAGCTTACACCTGGGCTGTATTTCTACTTTGGCCTCAGGAGGCTTGGCACAGCCTGGGTATGCTTGTTTTCATCCTGCTGGGATGTTGATGGTGAGACTGGACGGGTGTTTGGGAAAGCAATATGAACCAGAAGCTATTGTACTGGAACCCAGTTCCAGCCAAGATTTGCTTGTGTCCGTTCACAATGCTCCTGTTCAATAAACCAATTAATGAATCCAAGAGACCGGTTCTTGCAGAGAGGTTGTAAAAATAATAGTAACTGGAAGATTATTCACTCACTAATAGATTAAGATATAAGAGATTGTTTAGAAATGATGCTGCAGAGTCAGCGGATAGAAGGTAGTGAATTTTAATACTTTGTATTCGTTTCTCTGATAACACTAGATTTGTTGTTTCAAGATCCATAGCTATATCTGTACAGTTCTTGGGTCGGTGTATCACTTTTTTCTGTTTTCTCTTTGTTTGTCATGAAAATTCTCCTTTTTTCTGTTTTGTATGTTTCTATTTTGCCTGTCAATTACACTGTGAAAATTAATAAATAATTATTTTGAAAAAGAAAATCCTAGCAGTTGGATCCATCTGCCAAATGCTTCTACCCTGTTAGTCCACTGATGTCCACAAAAAGAATGATCCCATATCAGAAGCATATCTGATGTCCACAAAAGCATATCTGATGTCCACAAAAAGAATGATCCCATATCAGAAGCACATCTAGGAAAAATGGAGCCCAGAGGCAAAATCTGAATTTTCTGCCACCCCCCACAGGTGCCCAGGTCTACCGCCTTGAGCCCAGGTCTACCACCTGGAGCCCACACCGGCATCCAAGTCTACTGCCTGGAGCTGGTGCTGGCGCCCAGGTCTATGTGCGCCTGGGGACATGGGCTACCCCATGGCCCTATAGGTGGTACGCCCCTGTCCCATATAAATAAAGGATTCCATCAACATGACTCCAGGCTTTCAGAGATTTTTAAATAAATAGGACCTTTGGCAATGTTGCTGTGATTTGGGACCAGGCTGCTTTCTATACACAACATCCCTTTCACACTTGCTTTTCTCCATGTGACCATTGGCCTCATGGCGCGGAAGGCTGTGACAGCTTAAAGCAGCTCTCCATATGTCTAAGGACTTGCTAACTTTGGGGACGAAATGATAGTTTTGTCGGGAAAGGTTAGCCTGTTGCGGTGCTATCTGCCAGGGACCAAGCTGAGAGACCGGAATAACATTTTCAAAATTAAATGTGAAATCACACTTGAGACACGGACGACAGGAACAGACACGGTCAACAGGAACGAGCTTCTTCTGTGCTGCCCCAGCAAGGGGCATGACTGAAATTTGGCACCTTCCTCTTGGTGATGGTTTTTTTTCCTGTCAAAACTGTGAGCTGCCTCCATGCTTAGCAAAGAACTGAAGAGTGATTCACCCCCACAGATGCAGATTCAGAGACCTTTGTTAGGTATATACAACATAGGGACAAAGCTTATGGTCTGCTAAGACTCCCAGATCTCTTTTGCATGTAGTGTTGTTAAGCCAGGTGTCCTATATCTGTGCATTTTATTTTTTCTGCCTAAGTGGAGTATCTCACATTTATCTCTGTTGAAGTTCATTTTGTTAGCTCTGGCCCAGCTCTCTTATCTGTCCAGATATTTTTGAATCCTGCCCTGTCCTCCAGGGTACTAGCTACCCCTCCTAAACAGCCCTATTAAAACACTACAGCATACTCTGCTTGGGACCTAGAACCAGGGGGCATTCATTGAAAATGCTGGGGGGAAGAATTAGGACTAATAAAAGGAAACACTTCTTCACGCAACGTGTGATTGGTGTTTGGAATATGCTGCCACAGGAGGTGGTGATGGCCACTAACCTGGATAGCCTTTGCGCCGGGGTACCGGGACAGATTTATGGAGGAGAAGTCCAACTCCATGGCTACTTCAATCCTGATCCCCCTTCATCTGATATTGCAAATGCCTTAACAGACCAGGTGATCGGGAGCAACAGCCGCAGAAGGCCATTGCGTTCACATCCTACATGTGAGCTCCCAAAGGCATCTGGTGGGCCATTGCGAGTAGCAGAGAGCTGGACTAGATGGACTTTGGTCTGATCCAGCTGGCTTGTTCTTATGTTCTTATGTTCTTATGTTCTTACACCAAGCACGCCCACTATCACTCCTTCCTCCTCTATGGTCGCTTTCTGCACCGGTCGCGAAGCGGCTGGGTCGGGCCGTGACTCTGACGCCAACCGGAATCGACGACGCTTAGGGACCGGCCCATTGCCGCATGGGTGGACGGTCCTAGAAAGAACCGGCAGCCGGGCGCTGTGGAGTGCTCGCTACTGGCCATACGCGTCATTTTCGTCCCCGGGCCTCCAGCGCCGCTGGTCGGTGTCCTCGACACGCTTCACCCCGTTCGTTCTGCGCGCCATTCGCTCCAGTGGCGCAGGGTAGGGTGAAGTAGTCCCCAGCGCCTCGGGCGACGCCTGCCAGAGGCCCCTGTATCAAGGTAGCGCCGCTAAGCGGTGCGAGGAGGGTGGGGGAGGTGCCTAAAGCCGCTGCCGCTTTGCTCGGCAGCGGATGCTGATGAGCGTTTCTACAACAAGAGCGCCTCCGAAATGCTCTGGGGAAATGTCCGCTTTGGCGGGCGCGTCGGGCGGCGTGGAGGGCAGTGCGGCTAAGCGCATGCAGCTGCGCCCTCTGTAAAATCGGTGCAGCCTGGGGACGGCGAAGCTTTTAAGCTGTCCTCCCAGGTCACAAATTCCTGCCTCGCAGGCGGCGAAACGCCTATGTTTTCTTTGGATGGAGAGGTTACTTTCAGTCATCATGGCTACTAGTCATTGATGGAACTATCTTCTAGGATGGGTTCATCAGTGAATTTTCCAGCTTTTTGCATTTGTTTCTATTTTTGTTGATGGCTTCACGTCATTAATAATTGACTGACAGGTGGTTCATTTGTAGATTCATTCATACAGTGTGTGAAGTTCTTTTTTTAAAATCTACAGTTTATGTGATGTTTGTGCCCAAAATACAGATACAATAACCTGCCGGGCCAATACAATCTCCAAACATAAACACTGTACAACATCATCAGATACACATAAAAAGGAATAACTCTGTTAAACAAATTGATCATAACCAGGATGGATAAAACGATGATTCATCTAATCAGGCTTGTTTCAATGGAATCTCGTTTACAAGTGCTCCCTGGGCAGCCTGGGAAATGTAGTTTGATGCAGTAACTTCGGCACATGAAGCATTCCCCTGATTGGTGAACACTACCAACTGTGCAGGGACACAGGCAGTACACGTACTCCGACATAATAGGTTTTAAATGATGCATGACTTACAGTCTTGCCAGAGGCCATTTGTGCCTGAGGCAAGACTCCTTTTAATGGTTTTGGGTGGCCAAAAGGTATCCAATGAGTTAAGGTACCTTGTCAACACAAATATATTTTAGTTACAGGTAAGATAACAAGCCACAATACATCCAAAGTCAACTTCTTACATCCCTTTAGTTTCAAGAGGGAAACTTCCTTCAGCAAAGTGTTCCCAGTAACTCCTGGTCTCTTGTGAAGTTCTTCTGCTATGGCTTCCTCTTCCTCTTTTAATTCTTTACCAGCAGTAAAGCCTGTTGTATGAACAAATACAGCCAGCTCTGGAAAACGATGGGTTAATAGTGGCCACCAAGGGGGCCAGTGGCCTTTACTCCAGTGCGGCATAGTGGTTAAGAGCAGGTGGAGCCAACCATGAAATAAATGCAACAGGTTAACTTCAGTAACAGTGTAGACACTTTAAAACATCTGAACAGCCAATCAAATCTCCATTGACAACCAGAAGTCTTGCTGGTCAAAAGCTCCGCCTGACTCCACACTTCCTAAAAACACTTGGTGGGCACCAGAAAAGGGTTGGTGGGCATCATTGTGCCCCTAGAGCACACACTGGACACACGTGGCATAAGCAATCTAAAATTGCCACCAAGCAGTGTATGTGTCAAGGATTGCACATAGTTGATTGAGATGCGTTCCTAGCTCAATGTAATTGCTACAAAATATATTGCTGGTGATTTATGTAGTTGATTGATATGCATTCCTACCTCAGTGCAATCATTACAAGATACATGTTACCAGCCTGCCATGTGTTACCACTGCTGCAAGGGGACAGTCTTTCCTTGATCTCTCTTTTATGGCTTCATTCTCTGCGTAGATAACTAGGCTTACCCCTGACACTCTCACTCCCGTGGGAAATGGGATGTTTCCATTGGTCTGTGAGGGCAGGAGACCAGGCGGTTTTATCTCTCTGTGTTGCTGACCTTGGGGTGCCTAGGCTCTGCAGTAACTCTTTCTCACTTTCTTTGGGAAAATGGGAGGGGGGATTATTTTTGAATAAAGGGGATAGCAAAAGCCAGATTTGCCTGAACTGGCTTGGATAAGTTGGGTGCTTCATTGCCTTCCAATAAATGCTGCTTATCAACTATACAGAGTCGATTGATTGTTTCAAGGATCGAGACCTAGAAGTATGAAGTCAACAATCACCCCCTTTACTTATACACACACATATATATTGCTTGCTTTTCTGTAACTGGGTATTTTGAGTGGGGAAGGGGAGATGTGAAACTCTATCAAGGAAGAAAGACAAACCTGAAATAGTTAAGCAATGTTAGCAAAATTAGTTATGAAGGGAAATGGTAAAAATTTCTGTGGGCTGACTTAAGAAAGAAGCAACGGTAAGCAGAAACGTAGGCCATTTTCACAATACAAATGAAGCACCTGATGGGTCTAAATGGACTGAGATGCCGTATGACACTTTGAAAACCACGTTGGCAAAGAGCGCTGCAAAGAAATGGGTCAGACAATTAGGAAGTGATCAAGGAAATTGCTCTGGGTGAAGCAATACGCATAATATCGAGAGATGCTATGTGCTGAACAGTCAGAAACACACCCGGGAATTTGCTAAAAATGCTGTCAGAAGCTGGCAGCTGTTCTGAGCGATGGCGGACAAATCGGGGTGTGGGAGGAGAGTGGTGTGGGGGAAAGGGACTGGATGGGGATGGGAGTGTATCATAGAATTAGAAGAGACCCCAAGAGCCATCAAGCCCAACCCCCTGCAATGCGGAACACACAATCAAAGCACTCCTGTCAGATGGCTATCCAGCCTCTCTTTAAGAACCTCCAAAGGAGGAAACTCCACCACACTCTGAGGTAGTGCATTCCACAGTCGAACAGCTCTTACTGTCAGGATGTTTTTCCTGATGTTTAGGAGGAATCTCTTTCCCTTCACCTTGAACCCATGACTCCTGGTCCTAGTCTCTGGAGCAGCAGAAAACAAGCTTGCTCCCTCACCAACATGACATCCCTTCAAATATATAAACATGGCTATCATGTCACCTCTTCACCTTCTCTTCACCAAGAGAAGTACACCAGCCCCCTTCTTCCCCAGAGTTTCTAACTGAGTGCAGAAATAAGGTAAAGCTTTCTTCTCTTCAAGATAAAATAGCAGAAAGTGTTATTTTATTTCCTCTGAATTTTATTTCAGTTTCAATCATGGTTCATAGCCACTGTGACACCCAGGCAAGACAGAGTCAAACAGGGGGCCCATTTCTGCTGGGACCGGTTGTGTGCCCTACCAGTCAGAATCCTGATGTCATGTACATTGCAGATTCATGGAGCTGAGCAGAGCATGGGCAAGATGGATGCCAACATTAATGCAACAGCTTTGATGTTGAAGAAGAAGAAAAGATTGGCTTTATACTCCACCTTTCTCTCCTGTAAGGGGACTCAAGGTGGCTTACGAACTCCTTTCCCTTCCTCTTCCCACAACAGACCTTGTGAGGTAGATGGGGCTGAGAGAGCTCTGAAGAACTGTGACGAGTCCAAGGTCACCCAGCAGGAATGCAGGAGTGCGGAAACACATCTGGTTCACCAGATCAGCCTTGGCCACTCAGGTGGAGGAGTGGGGAATCAAACCCGGTTCTCCAGATTAGAATCCACCTGCTCTTAACCACTACACCACACTGTCAAGAGGGTTTGCCTGATGCGGGACATCATTCCTTCCCCTCCCAAATTAGGAATGCATCACTTCTTGGGCCCTCCCAGGTTTTAATCCCACCCAATCATTTCTCACAGCGCTGTTCATGCCTGGGAATGGAGCGTGACTTTGTTCCGGAAGGACCGCCTATTGGTATTGCAATGAACTGTTTGAGAAATAACATAGCAGAGTGGCAAGTGAGTTGTTTTGGAGCACTTTACCGGATAACAAATGAAGTTACACTAAATAGAAGAACAGCAAGTGCTCTGTCTGCGTATCTGGGCAGTCTATCCGTGCCCGTCCGTTTGCCTCTTCTCTTTGCTAGTCATGTGACTTCAACAGTTAACTCTTGCTTGACTGAATGAAGCAGGCACTTTATTTCAGTTTCAATCATGGTTCATAGCCAAGTCCAACACTGCCCCTCTGATCATAACTAGACCCCCCCAAATCCATGGCAAATTGCACTTGAATTTCCTCACTGTGAGAAGTGATGACCATTTCTCCCTCACACCTTGGACCTCTCCCCTTTTTGGAACAGTAAATTCCCTCCTTCCCCAAGCCCCATTTTATTCTGCTATAGCTAATCTCTGCATTTTCCTCGAATCCTTAAAATCCTTTCTGTGTGTTTGCCAGTTTGCAAGCGCCTTTTTATTATTTTTAAATCCCTTAATAAAATTGTGACGCTGTTCCTTTCAATCCCGATTTTGAATGGATTTCTTTGGGGAACGGATCTCTGTAGAAACACGTGAAGATTCCCCTGCCTACCTCTTGCTCTGCAGGTCTATTTACAGCTGAAAGGAGCAGACCAGACCAATTCCGGTAACAACTGATGGAACTCTCCTCCATGAATCAATCTCATCCTCTTTTAGAAGTCATCTAGGCTAGCTTATGTCCCTCTGTCTTGTGGCAGTAAGTTCCATAAGTTAATTGTACACTATGTGCGTACAATGACTTTCTTTCGTCTGCCCGGCCTGTGCTTCATTGTGCAGCAATAAGGTCTAGTGTTGTGGGAGAGGGAGATGCTGTGTTGGGAATTCCTTTCAACTTTATTCTATTTACTTGATTTATAGCTGGCTTTCTTGCCGAGGCTCAAGGTGAGCTGCAGGAGAACACAGAGCAATCAGACAGCATAAGAGAGCCAATGGACAATGCAATAGAGCTAGGATTATAGAATTAGGAAACAATGCAGACAGTAAACTATCTAAGACAGGTAAACTATCTATAATACAGAATTTGAGCCAACTGCAATGGCCAATTGCCATCTGATCTTGTCCTGGGTTGGATAGCCCAGGCTAACTCGATTTCACTGGATCTCAGATGTGCAGCCAAGGAAGTAAAGGATTGCAATGCAGAGGCAAGCAAACTGCAAAGCATCTCTGTCCATCTCTTTCTGCGAAAGCCCAGTTACAAAACATTTGAACAATAGCGAGATTTGAATCTCACAGCAAAGATGCACTGTATAACAAAGCTATTCAGTCAATTAGCAAGGGGATTACAAAATATAACAACATTTTTGTCTAACAGTGAACATTTTAAATAAAATCATGTGAAGACCTGGAAACTTTTTTAAAAAAATTATCTGTAATAGAGGTCACCTTCTAAGATGATCCATTACATCACAGCTCTACTTCTGAAAAAAAGGTAATCCTGAGGTGATCTCTTCTTTTTGAAGATGAAGAAGAGTTGGATTTATATCCCCCCTTTCTCTCCTTTAGGAGACTCAAAGGGACTTACAAACTCCTTCCCCCCTCACAACAAACACCCTGTGAGGTAGGTGGGGCTGAGAGAGCTCCGAAGAACTGTGACTAGCCCAAGTCATTAGCTGGCGTGTGTTGGAGTGTACAGGCTAATCTGAATTCCCCAGA
Source organism: Sphaerodactylus townsendi (assembly GCF_021028975.2). Lineage (NCBI taxonomy): Eukaryota > Metazoa > Chordata > Lepidosauria > Squamata > Sphaerodactylidae > Sphaerodactylus > Sphaerodactylus townsendi. The sequence goes on along the minus strand of NC_059440.1, from coordinate 17,113,040 downwards.
TAAGCCTCCACAGCTCAAGCGGCAGAGCGGGGAATCAAACTTGGCTCCTCCAGATTAAAGTACCCCTGTTCTTAACCACTACGCCACTGCTGCTCCTAACAACATTGAGCGACGTTGTTAGTGATGTACAAAAGCATCATAGCCACATAAAACATCACACATAAAAGGTCTTGTGTGACCATATCATGATTGCATTTTTTACAGTGTTTTGTCCATATCCACATGTGCAGAGGCAAAATGCAGGGGAGAAGATGTAAATGAAGGTGAACATTTTTTATACGTCGTATGCATTCCAGTTCTGAGATTAATTTTAGAAATTGTAGTTGTTATACCAGAAATTAAGGAGGACTGGAACTCAGCAAAGAGTGAACCTCTGGCACTACAGAGGGAAGAAAATGGGGCAATCTGTCTACCCCATTGTGCACACGAGATGTCAGAAGTTAACTTTCAACCCTCTGATCCTACTTGGGAATTGCCTGAAGAATGAAGAACAGGGGGAACGGTAACGTTATTTTAAAAAATCTTTGGATGACAGCGAAAATGATTTGAGTTCATCACTAGAAATGTCTTGCTACCCCTACAATCATAGCTCAGGGAGGCATTCTGAGACGTAAAGGTTCATAGAATTAAAGGAAACATTTGTCTTTATGACTAGGAAAAAAATATAGGTTCCTTTTATTATACATTGGAACTCTACGCTGTTGGGTATGTCAAACTGGAAAAAGCATTTTGGGGACAATTACTTTTGTGGAATAAAATTCAAAACTGAACATATATAAAAAGGCAAAGGATCTCTTTTGTGCTCGAGGCTCAAGTCTAGTTAGAATCCTATGGATTCAGACGGCCTTGGCGTGAAGTCAACGGCTGTTATCTTTCTTCAAAAGGAAGGAAAAAGGAATGCGAATATGTTTGAGAACAGTCCTGAGTTATTTTATGGAGACCCAAGAGAAGTATCGGACAGAGGAAGAATGCCCCGAGTTTTGTTTTGAAGCTGACTCGTTCTTCTTTTTCAACCACAAAGTTGAACATTCAGTGGGAGCAAGATTTTTGATCTCATCGCGATCTTTCAGCAGATATTGAGGAGATTGGCAAAGTGCCAAAAAGATCTAGGCCAGTTAACAAAAATTCCGGTACTACATCCAGTGTTAATAAATGTTTTTGTTCTCACAGCCCGGGGCTTGCATAGCTGAGAGATGAAGCGTCGGGCGATCGAGCCACACTTTGCATTGTCGGAGGTGAATCCTGCCATTGTAATAAACAGCTTCAGGTCTCTAACTTAGCAAAAGTCAGTGTATGGGGGATACTTCACAGGTGGTGTGAACATATCTTTCCTGCTTAATTTCAGTTTAGGCTCATTATTTTTTGCCAACTGCCACTATTTTTGCCACTATTGATTGTATAGATCGGTTTGCATCGTGTTTGCATGCTCTGCAGCTTTTATTTATGATTTGTAGGGTGTTATACACCTACAGTGCAATGTTTTCTAATGTGTAAACCTGATTTATTGGAGTGCAAATAATGTAAAACAATACACATTTTGCAGCAAAATTTGTACAAGCAAAGTGGTGCAAACACTGTGCCACAGAAAGAAGTATATCTTACCATGACATGCCAACGTGGTGTAATGGTTAAGAGCAGGTGCACTCTAATCTGGAGAACTGGGTTTGATTCCCCGCTCTGCCACTTGAGCTGTGGAAGCTTATCTGGTGAACTAGATTAGCTTGTGCACTCCAACACATGCCAGCTGGGTGATCTTGGGCTAGTCACAGTTCTTCAGAGCGCTCTCAGCCCCTCCCACCTCACAGGGTGTTTGTTGTGACGGGGGGGGGGGAAGGGAAATCAGTTTGAAAGCCCCTTTGAGTCTCCTTCCAGGAGAGAAAAGGAGGATATAAATCCAACTCTCTTCTTCTTCTTCTTCTTCTTCTTCTTCTTCTTCTTCTTCTTCTTCTTCTTCTTCTTCTTCTTCTTCTTCTTCTTCTTCTTCTCCTCCTCCTCCTCCTCCTCCTCCTCCTCCTCCTCCTCCTCCTCCTCCTCCTCCTCCTCCTCCTCCTCCTCCTCCTCCTCCTCCTCCTCCGAAGGTGCCAGCCACAGATGTGGGTGGAATGTTAGCAGCTAAAACCACCAGACCATGACCACATAGCCCAGAAAACCCACAACAATTGATTAGGGCCATGAAGATCTTCAACAATAAATTGGTGCAAACATTTTTTTTAATGACAAGCTACATTTGCTCGAGGAGAATCAAAATGAAAATAGGAATTTGGAGGTCACAGGACCATATGAAGGGGTCACAGGATCTTATGAAGCTGTGCTATAATAAATCTGACTGATAGTACATCTAGTTCTAGTATCGTGTAAGATGACCAGCAACAACTCTCCAGGGTCTCAAGGAAAGAAAAGACCTGCCTATTACTTGATCTTTCCAGTGGATATTGATAGAGTTTGCATTTCAGTCTATCAGCATTCAAAGCAGAGCTAAGCTACTGAGCTATCGCTTCTCCCGCAGGTCAGAATGAGAGATAAGAGAAAGCTGAAATCATTCGAGACATTGGAATGGGCTTTTCGAACTAAATGTGGCGACCTCATTTTATTTTTCCATCTCGTCCATGTTTTAGTTCAGCACATTCCCTGTTCACACTTTGACACATTGATGCCCATGTCTTCACACTTCACACCCATGATATTCTTGTACCTGCATTAAGCTGCCTGGTTTTGAAAAGGAACATTCTAACTGGGTCAGTTGCTCTACAAGGATCAAGAGTTTGAAAATCACATGGTGGATCTGTTCAAATGAGATGACACTGATTTAAATGTTATGGTTAAGACCAATGGTGGGATTCAGCCGGTTTGCAGCACTTCGGCAGAACCGGTTGTTAAAATGGTACTTGTAAACAACCAGTTGTTAAATTATTTGACTCCCACCACTGGTTAAGACCAAGGAGGCACTTTGAGGGTGGATCCGCCTCACTGAGATGGTGAAGATGACCTTGACTTCTGTTCAGGGGACCACAGAACCATCCAGAGCAGACTTTTTTGTTTCAAAAATCAAAAATTGGGTGAACCAGAGCTCCAGGGGTGGGGACAATTCCCAGTAGCTCATTCCTACTGATAACACTGGAAGTGGCAAACCATTGAATTGTTGGAGGTTAGATGTTTGAGGACTCAGAGGATCATAGAGTTGGAAGAGGCCACACAGGCTATCTAGTCCAGCTGCTGCTTACAGACTGCCAGAGAGGGAGAGCTCCCCCCCGCCCCCCAGGCATCTGAACTAATCTTAGAGCACTTTCACACATGTAGAATAGTGCACTTTCAATTCACTTTTACAAGTGTTTGCAAGTGGACACAGTAAAATCCAGCTGCAAAGTGCATTGAAAGTGGATTGAAAGTGCATTATTCTGCATGTGCGGAAGGGGCCTTATTGTCATTTCTGCCTCTGATGTCCAGCCAGTATCTTTCCACCCTTAATTTATACCTATGGCAGTGATGGCAAATCTTTTTGAGACCGAGTGCCCAAATTGCAACCCAAACCCACTTATTTATCGCAAAGTGCCAACCCAGCAATTTAACCTGAATGCTGAGGTTTTAGTTTAGAAAAAACCAGTTGACTCCCTCTTCCTCTGCCCCACCGGCTTGAGCAGGGGCCAGCCTGCTCTAGCCTCCAGCAAGTCACACGCGCACCACTCTGTGCCTCTCTAGCATCTCTGCCTCCTCTGTGCCCCCCCCTTGGGCAGCAGCCACCCGGAGCACAGGCACCAGGCCCACCAGCTGAGTCCTCCCTGCTCCCTGCGGTGCGCGCACGTCGTGCTCAGTGGCTCAGGCCAGCCTAGATGTGGGTGTGGGGGGGAGTGATTTTTCACCCCCCACGTGATGAACTCTGTGTGCGGGTGCCCACAGAGAGGACTCCGAGTGATACCTCTGGCACCCGTGCCATAGGTTCGCCATCACTGACCTATGGTGAGTCCTATCCTCTGCCACCAACAAGAGCAGCTCCTTGCCCATCTCTAAATGACAACTTTTCCAACACATACATGTTCAGACACAGGGCATGAAAAGCCACAGATTGGCATGGTGGTTCCCGGCACACTGACATGACGATATCGCTGTTGTCTCCCATTCTGGTGAACATGCCAACCAAAAGCCCTTTCCAGAATGAAAACATATTTTTTATTTTATTTGTCATTTAGAAATTAGCATTTGTAATTCAGCACTGTGTGATCTGCTGCTGTTATGCCAGGGAAGACATTCGCTGCTCAATTTTGATGTCAGTATTCTGTTTTTAATCAAATATTCTCTTTCCAGCTGGCCAGAAAAGCTATTCACGACTCCAGCTCCACTGAAAATAGCCCGTGTCCTAGGTCCTAGAGCATACTTATTTTTCCTTAGGGCTTCTTTCCAACTGATTAATCTTCGTTTCATTGGTTCTGGTGGGTTTTCTGGGCTGAGCTGCCGTGGTCTGGTGGATCTTGTTCCTAACATTTCACCTGCATCTGTGGCTGGCATCTTCAGAGGTGTATCACAGAGGGAAGTCTGTTACACACTCTCAACCTAGGAGGTTGGGAAGATAAAATAGAGGTGAGGAGAATGATGTAAGCCCCTTTGGATCTCCATTGGGGAGAAAGGTGGGATATAAATGAAATAAATACATAAATAAACCACCTCTGCTTCTCACTTGCCTTGAAAGCTCCTTTCTAGGGTCATTATAAGTAACTTTCAACTTTACTGCACATATACATGTATATACTTCAAAGGTATTGAGGGCACTGTACATGATTCCACTTCCCCTATATTTCTGTCAGAGCCTTCTGCTTTCAGATCTCAATTTCCAGACTCAAATCAAGGCAATTAATGCCATAATTGGTTTAGCTCTCCAGCACACTTCCAGGAGTATCTCCTGTTGCATGAACTTAAGAACTCTTTCCGCTTCCCCAAGATCAGTTTAGAAAATATGCTCAGGGTACAATTTTTGGTGAAGGTAGAATGGACTTCCCTGATTAGTAGAACCTTCTTTGTGGTGGCCCCAAGGTCCTGGAACTCCTTCTTTTATACTTTATTCTATCTGTCACCTTTCCTCCAAGGAGTTCAGGAATGTTTACATGGTTCTACCCTCCTGCAGTTTATCCTTAAAGGAGTAGTATGAGATAGGTGAAGCTGAGAGAGAGAGAGAGAGAGAGAGAGAGAGAGAGAGAGAGAGAGAGAGAGAGTTACTGCCTTATAACCAAGTGGGGATCTGACAGCCCAATCACTAAGATCAGGTAGATCATGTGGGTCCAAAATGGGATCACAAACAGGATGAACAACTTGGGTTAGAGACATCTACCTCTTCCAGGAGTGAGATCTGATGTTCTCATGGTACTCTGCAAGATCTCCATGGGAGGCAATGCAAAGTTTATGCAGCTGCTTCATGAAGGATTTGATCACTGGTCCATCTGACCATTTGTTAAAATTGACAGTGGCTCACCGAAATCTCAGGTCCAGAAAAGTCTTTCCAGGTCGTAGGCCATGTTAGAGGATATCTCCAGTTTGCCAGCCCTCTGCATGACTCTAGGACTCCACTCAGTTGGAGAGAAGGTGGCTGGAATGGGTATCAGCAAGTAAAATGAGCGAGGAGAAATCCCTTCTAGAACTTCAGTTTGCGAAGCTTGTATCCCACCCCCAAACCATGGCCCCCTGCCAAAGTTGTAAATATTAACTGTTTTCCTGTCTGGTTTGGTGCCTTTGTTTCTCCTGCCCTTCCTTCTGAATTAGCCAGATGGATGATTCCACCCAATCAGGGATCATGTAATGAATGGAATACAATCACACCGCTATGTACCCAACCAGAGATGTAATTGATGGCAGCCAGGGTCAGTGAACAAATGAACAATTTTTTTTGCAAGGTGTATAAAAGAGAGCCACCAAAATGGAGAGGTGTTCCCAGCCCTGTCGAACGTGTTTGTGAAACATTTATTAGCAGTATTGTTCAGCAAAGCCCTGTTTACTATATTACGGGATTACCGTATGCCGGAAAAATGGCTAGCGAACTCCAGTACATGCAGAAGCAAGGATTGTACAAGCACTCCGTGTGTCACGAGTGAAACATGAAAAATTCAACGGGATGAGCTCCAACATGAAATTTCACCCAGGCTTACTGAAGAATTCGCTCGGGTGCGTGAAAAAGTTCACTCTTCAGCCGTTTCTTTCTCTGTCCAAAGTGCTGAAGCGTCTGACACTGAGGAGCAGAAATGGCGTAAGGAAGGCTGTGGGCTGAAAAGGAATTGCCACAGGCACTGATCCAAAAGTTTTATGCATTTAAACATAGACTGCCGAGTGTGAACGAAACCGGAATGTTTCCCCCACTGGATCGGGGTGGGGGTGGGGGATTTAATCTTAAATCAAACCTTGGGTTTCCCCCTCCCCTCGTTGCATGATTATGAATGATGTGTTGACAAATTGCTTTTTAATTTGTCTCGCTGTGAGACGGGAACTACAAGGGAAAAAACGCTTGCCAGGCTTAGAGAGTTGCTTCTGTCTCAGTTATTTTTTTTAAAAAGAAATACACATTTGCTGTTGTGCAAAGATCTGTTCAAGGGAGGAACTTTGGGGAATGTGGGAGGTGAGGGGGAAACGTGGAATGGTTGAAAGAACCACAGCTGACATTTCAGAGGGCTTATGTTGGTCTGAGGCCTCAGAGTCTAGGGGTTCTGGATGCAGTCTGGCTATACTTGACACCACTTGACCCCCTTCTCCACGATGGTTTCTAGCTCCTTCTGTTCATTCTCTGAGGCTTCTGTTCCCTAGTCCATGTCTGGCTCTGAAGAGTCCTGATTGGAGTTGCCACCTCTGATTTAGTACATTTCTGATGACTTGGCAGTGATGCTTGGGAGTAGTGTTTGGGGAGGGGGATGGAAAGCCACTCTAGGACATCTGTTTCTTGCAGACTCTATGGTCTATGATAGACTACACCAGGGGTAGGGAACCTGCGGCTCTCCAGATGTTCAGGAACTACAATTCCCATCAGCCCCTACCAGCATGGCCAATTGGCCATGCTGACAGAGGCTGATGGGAATTGTAGTTCCTGAACATCTGGAGAGCCGCAGGTTCCCTACCCCTGGACTACACTCTATGGTGTACCCCATACAGCCAGCCCTCTGAAACTGCTATTTTCTCTAGGGGATCTGATCTATGCAGTGTGACAATCAGTTGCAATTCAGGGAGAAGTCCAGAACTCATCTGGATGTTGGTAATTCTAGTCCTGATAGTGGGAGATTTATAATAAGGCTTCATTTTTTAAGCACATAAATGTATTTGACAATTACATATAGAACACCCACAATGCCAGTTTCCTTTCTAGTCGAGTATGCTGTCATCGCTTTGCTAGTGTGCTCTGCCATTTAAAATGTGCAGTTTTTCCCCCTGATTTTGCATTTGTGCAGTTGGTCACACTTAGGACGACGCTGGGCTGTGTAGCCGCTGTTGTCACAAGTGCATAATTTCCTGACTTGCTTGATTAGATGCAGCCCAAGGGCAGCAGAAGCTGGCCACGGATCCTTGCAAATCAGCTACATTCCGAGTGTACACAGCACATTCGTTTTGCATTACCGTCATCAGCTTTGCTCAGCTGAATGGAGCAAGCGGCCAGTCTCAGGTGGCAATGTGAGAACGCATGACGTATTTGTGACCCAATTTAGAACAGGAACACCCTCACCTCTGGGGGCAGGGTCTGGCGCACCGAATGGGCAAGGGTAGAATACTAGTGGAGGCCAATTTCCTCTCTGAGCAGCAGTGGCGTAGGAGGTTAAGAGCTTATGTATCTAATCTGGAGGAACCGGGTTTGATTCCCAGCTCTGCCGTCTGAGCTGTGGAGGCTTATCTGTCAGGATATTGAAAATTGCAAGGTGGTCATATGCTGGTCTAGAATGACTGGAATGTAACAGTCAGCAGAATTGTAAAGGTCGGAGCCTCTCTGTCTGGGTCTGCAGTGATTGGCATGTAACAGTCAGCAGAATTGTAAAGGTCGGAGCCTCTCTGTCTGGGTCTGCAGTGATTGGCATGTAACAGTCAGCAGAAGTGAAAAGGTCACAGGCCAGGATGATTAGATCATCTAGCTAATGAGATTTGCTGGACAAAACTATATAAGAAGACTGCATACCTCCACTTTCAGTACCTCTCCTTCACCTTCAGGTTCGGGCCTCATGATTGTTGTTAGGAGTAGAGAGTGGATAGTTAGATGCCGAGTAAAACATTGTTATTTTGTTTCCTTTGAGAAAAGAAAAGATAAAGTATTCCTGTTGGAACTAAATCTACTGTCTGAGTGTTTTTTTTTTCTTATACTGCAAGCAGCGTTACCTCCTGTCGGCGCTAAGGTGAGTTGGCACCTAGTCCTTCCGCTGCAGCACTAGGCCAACAATTTGGTTATGGGCCCAGTATCCTAACCACTGAAGCTAGAGAGAGCGTCGAGGCAGTGTGACACGATGACATCTACCATGTGCAGTTTGCCTTTCGAACGGCTCACTGCACGCACTTTCTCAGCATCGAGTGTGAACATTCAGAGCCTCCTCCTACGTGAAGATTTATGCGCTGTAGTCGAGACCCCTCCGAACCCAGGCACAGCAGCAGAGCAGAGGGCAGATGCCAGAGCCAAGGCGTCCATAATGTTATTGTGGAAAACTCCCAGCTCATCTTACTCCACGTGGCTATGCTGAGGAAGGCTTCTGACTGCTGGAAGGTGCTTGAAGGACCTGTACCAGACGCCTTGAGACTGCTGGTTCCAAGGTGAATCTTGACCAGACGCTTATACAATTTGAAGCTGAAAGGAGGTGAAAATGTGGCCAACCATGTCCAACAGCCAAGGCATTACACTATTCGCCGATTTGCTGGAAGACAGAGGTAATGACTTTCACTGAACAGCATAGGGCCTATATTGTACTCATCTTCCCTTAGATGACAGCTGGGACAATTTTGTCTATAGTATGCACAGAGCATTAAGAGGAAGATGGATTTTGACTCTCAGATCTCTAGACTGTGACTGCAACGGCTTCTGGAGCTCCAGAAACAAAGAGAGTTTTGGCCCTGAAGCCACAGCCAGAGAGAAGCCCTCGCTGTTTCCAGAGGCAAAAAGTGAAACCCTGGGGCTTTTCCCCTGAACTGTCCAAGGTCATATGCAAAGTTCCAGCGTTGTTTCCGCTAGGCCTTAGCTCTACTAATCATCTTTCTCCGAGAATGCCCACACAGAAGGGGAAGAAGAAGGCCAGCTAAAAGGACAACGCGGGGAAGAGGAAAGAAGGAGCACTACTTGACGGCACATTGCTGAGAACCGCATGTCCAGAGCAGAAACCAACCCATCTGGCTCTTGGACTCTGCCTCGCTCCGGTGAGTTAATGCCGTCGCAAATGCTCATCACCCTATTGACTGAGGAGTCCAAGGCAAGTGTGAAGCATGTCAGCTTGGCCGATGGATCACCACCAGGCTGCTGTTACATGCTACGTATGAACTGCCCACATACCATGCCTAGGTAAAAGAAGTTGCAAAATGTGTTGTGTGTTCCTGGACTGGATTTTTTGTTTGTTGAGTCATTCCAAGTTTAGCTTCGAACAAGGGGTACAAAAAACTATATTTGATATGACAGGGCTGTACAGGTATGGCAGAATGACATAGAAAGTGTGCAAAAGGTACACTCTGCGATTACAAAATGTAAAGCAGCCATGACTGATAAAGCGCAAAATGAAAAATGTAATGAATGTTTCAAGTCTAGCTAATAAGCTTCCATGCATGCTGATTGTGTGCACTCATCTCCACAGAGTCCTAGGATATGCAAGTTTTGCCACCATCAAGCGAAGTTGGCAAAAAGTATGTGATTTTGAAGTGGTAAAGCCTTGCAAAACATTCCTAGACTGTTCAGTCTGTAGTAGGTAGGTTACAGAGTGAAATCTCATCCAATCCCCAAAAAAAGAAGCGAGCATGACAAATGGAAAGAAACCATTTGAACTAGTCCATGCAGACTTAGCTGGTCCTTTCCAATCAAGCGAAGGGGTGCACGATGTCAGAGCATATTTCTGTTAACGGATTGATGATTATAAAGCAGATATTACTTACTGCTTGCTGTTGAAATCTAAGGATGAACGCTTCCTTTACAAAGGTTTAAGGAATGGGTCTCAATGATTGAACGGAGGTTCCCTCACAAGGTGGTTTGCCTGCAATCTGACAGAGGCGGTGAGTTCATATGGGGAACAAATTCCAAACATGGCTGACACAGAAAAAGCAAGGTATTAGCTTAACCAGGAGAATAAATCCGCTCAGCCCGGGCTGAAAATGGGCATACGGCTGGTTGAGAGGAGACTAGGCATTCTTCAAACAATCTTGCGGATTGCATGATAAATGATGCCAAGGTTCCATTCCATTTTCTGGGAGGAGGTTGTCTTAGCTGCTACACATTACGTAATAAACAGGTTGTGGAGGCCCGCTATCAATGAAACACCATTTTTTCAGAATGTTTGGCAAAAAAAGGCCTTCCCCGAAACACCTTAGAATATTTGGGAGTTTTGCTAACGCCCTCATTCCCAGACAGCAACGGAAAAAAAGGACAAAAGAAATGGCAGAGATCAAGGCGTTTTGTAGGATATGCTAGAATACCAAAGGCTATAGATTTTCATTTAGGGTCATGGAAGAATTCGCTATCTCACGCGAGTGCCAACTTTGAAAAAGCATTACAGGTTGGTGAACATGTGCATCAAAACTCTGAAGTGTTCTTACCACCAGTAAGCCATGACACAGTACCTAGTGACAGCACACATCAACCTCCCCACTCCCTGTTCAAGGTCACACATCTGATTCGAAGCCTTAAGCAACAAATAACAGAACAGTGCGATAGCGGGATCAGGAAGGGAAGCTTTCAGGGGAGAGGGAGGGGCTGGAGCAGAACTGGAGAAATAGCTATATACCACGCAGACTCCAGAAAGAGCAAATATAAAGGCATACCACCAAAAAAGGTTTATGGCAATACAAGAAGTGAGAGTGTGCCAATTAGGGATTGCAGAACCACAAGGTTTCCATGATATGTTGAAATGTCCACCCTGAGGAACAACAGGAAAAATGGAATCAGGCTATGGACAATGATTTGGAATCCTTGAGTGAACTTTAAAAGTGCTTCTTAACACTGCTTGTTGATAAACCTACCGATAAGCCGATCATAGGTGCAAAGATGGGCATACGAAGCGGCTTAAACCTATACCCCGATGGGACTTGCAAAATATAAAGCTAAGATTAGTCGCTATCAAGTTGGCTCTCTCAAACAAAGCTTGCTGACAGTTATGATCAGGACTTTATGCAACCCACTCGTGCAAAGGCAGAATCCATGAAGATTAGTGATTGCTCTTGGCTGAGCAAAAGAGACTTTAAAAATGAGGCAATCTCTTGATTTTGGAAACAGCTTCTTTATTTAAAATGCAGATTTGGCGTAAGAGACTTCATATACATGGAAGTAAAGCACTCAGGTTATGAGCATGAACAACAAGTTGATTAAAGTTTATAAGCTCACAACAAAAGCTTTTGTAATGGCTGAAAACAGTCAAAATATGATGTTGGAACAGGTGCATACACAAAGCATTGGCGTGAAAATGAAATTTGACCAAAGTATGGCCGGATGCCTGCATATATACCTTCGGTAGAGGTACTGGTGATGAATGTATCATTTTGATGATTTTATGTTGATGATCTCGTGTGTGGTTGCAAAAAACAGACAACCAAATCAAACAACAACAATCCTTTACACTGGAGTTGAGTAAACACTTTTAAGACTGAAAGACTTGGGGCATCTAAAGAAGCAATACCTGGGTATTCAAGTCAGTAAATCTGAAGAAGAGGGATGTGTTTCTGGACCAACAAAAAACAAAAGATAGAGGGTGTCATACAAAAAAGCTGGTCTGGCAAGATGCCAAAGCGGCACAACCCCCAATGGTGGCTATTGATTTTTGTAAGCAAGATAACAGCAAAGCATTTGAAGAGGCAAGACTCTATATCGCTCCTTTAATTACAGCCTCCGGCTGCACATTGCCAACCGGACAAGATCCGACATAGCTTTTGCTGTAGGTTTTATTAGAGCAGAACAGTTGCAAAACCTACTGAGAAAAGACTGGCAGGGGCTAAAAAGAGTAATTGCGTTACTTCGAAGGAACTGCTAACTGATGGTTTACACTTTTCTAACCGTAAAACAACAAGGACTTAGTGGTGTATCGCGGACAGCTCATTTTGTGCAGAGGAGACTCAGGATGTAAGTCAGCGAGTGGTTATTATGATGCACATATGGCAGCCATCCGGGATTTGTTGGAGATCTCGAAACAAAACAACCGCTGCCACTTCAACCGCTGAAGGCAGAGCATCGCGGCTCTTAATGAGGCATGCAATGAGCTACAATGTGGTCATGCAGTTGCTAAAAGACATCTGGGTGAGAAATGTGAACAACTCCATAACAGTTTTTTTTGAACACTCACAGACACGTATAGCCATGGCTAAGAGAACGAAAACCTTAAAAGTCGTACTAAACATGTCGCTGTGAAATTCAAAAATGTAAAACAACTGCTACAGGCAAATTTGATCAAGTTGCAGTAGACTCGTGAATCATCTGCAAACATAGCCGACTTTATCTTTAACAAAGCCATTACCAATACAAAAAACATAATGACTTGGTGTTTGGTTTTGGGTTTAGCCAGATGTAACAATTTTGGTACAGGACTCTGTACAATGCGAGTGAAATAAGTAACTCTGTGTACTGATCTTCATGTACTAACTATGTAATGAGTGTAAATAATGTGTGAATGACTCTCTTTGTTTGTAATTATTTTTTTTGTTTGTAAATATTATGTAATGAGGCAACATTCCAACCGGTGATATGAGAGCAGGGCGTCAGGATATTGAAAAATTGCAAGGTATCATATGCTGGTCCAGAATGAATGGAATGTAACAGTCAGCAGAATCGTAAAGGCTAGTCGGAGCCTCTCTGTTCGGGTCTGCAGTGATTGGCATGTAACAGTCAGCAGAATTGTAAAGGTCGAGCCTCTCTTCAGTCTCGGTCTCTGCAGTGATTGGCATGTGTAACAGTCAGCAGAAGTGAAAAGATCTCACAGGCCAGGATGAGTTAGATCATCTTAGCTAATGATTTGCTGGACAAAACTATATAAGAAGACTGCATACCCAATTCAGTAATTCTCCTTCACCTTCACAGGTTCGGAGGGCTCAGATTGTTGTTAGAGTGAGAGTGGATAGTTAGATGAGTAAAACATTGGTTATTTTGTTCCTTTGAGAGAAAAGAAAAAGATAAGAAGTATTCCTGTTGGAACTAAATCTACTGTCTGAGTGTTTCTTTTTTCTTATACCGCGTAAGCAAAGTTACCTCCTGTTCTAGCAAGGGTGAGTTGGCACTCTAGTCCTTCCGCTGTGCACTAGGCCAACATTATCACTGAATCTCAGATTAGCCTGTACACGCTTCAATAATAACGCCAGCAGCTGGTGACCTTGGAGCTAGTCACAGCTTCTCAGAGTTTTCTCTCAACTCCCCACCCAAGCACTACACAGGGTGTTTGTTGTGAGGGGGGGAAGGGCAAGGAAATTGTAAGCCCCTTGGAGTCTCCTTCAGGAGAGAAAGGGGGATATAAATCCAAACTCTCTTTCTTCTTCCTCTCTCCCCAGGGCAGCTTAGGATCACAGTATTAAGCAAAATAACACTTGTACAAGCTGGACTGGCGAGAACAGATCAGTGGAAGGAGAAAAGCTACGGAAAAGCTTAATGCGGTGCATTTCCGCGATGCAGTTTACAGGACAAGACTTTGGAAAGAAGAGAATTTTAGGGGCAATGCGTGACCGAATTGTCACTTTAAATTGATGACTAAATATCAGGCTAGCCTCGGCCTTGTCAAATCTTGTAGAAGCTTAAACAAGGTCTGCCCTGGTTAGTATTTGGAATGCCGAGGTTGTTATGAAGAGGCAAAACCACTCCTGAACCCCTCTCCCTTGAAAAACCTAAGGGTGCTGGAAGTGGAGCAGCAACTTGACAGCACTTTGCAGCACCACACAGCCAAGACAACATGAGGGTGGGACTAGACTGAAGTGGTCCCCAACCCAGGAATGGTATTGTCAGGTGGCACCTGCCTCCTCCCCTGCCCGGCAGACAGAGTGCATCAAGTGAGCACACCTGGAGCTAAGGGGATCAGTTCCACACTGGAGATGAAAAGCGAAAGTGCGGTGCTGACCTTCTAATGCGATCTACACTTGCCGCGGTGTTAACAGGCCTTTGTTCTGTTCTATGTGCTATGTAATGTAAATAACTAGGCTGGCCACGAATGAATCGGTACTCTGGATGGAGTGGGAAGGAGCGGAGGCCAGCTCAAGCAGGAGACTATTTGCTGTTCTTTTCCCTTGGGATACTTTGTCTTAGCCGAAAACAAAGCGGCCTTTCCCCACTCTTATTTAGTTCAATACGCTGGCCACCGAGGAGAGTAGCGCATCGGGTCCCCTCGGCACTCTTTACTGGAGATTGCTTCTACAGCGCAGCCGCCCCGGTGCTGTTGTTGCTAACAGCCCAGCTCACTGCTGTCAGCGCTCAGCAGGCTATCCAAGGCGCCTCTTCTTAACGCTTGGCGCCTTTTGATGGCCTGAACGCCAGAGCACGAGTCGTGGGGACGGCCGGGCGCGATAAAGCTCTAAGGATGCTGCGCACCGAGAGCAGCCGCTGCATAGAGAGGGAACAACGAGAAAGGGGAAAAGGCTCCAAGAAGTCTTTCACACCTTGTTTTCTACACATTCTGTGGGAAAGAAGGAGGAGGGGAATCCAGGGGAGTATCGTGCGGAATAAATATATGACTGTAAAAGCCAGGATTGCCAGAACTGGCTTTCTGGAAGCTGTTGCCAACCCAATAAAGACTTCTGATCCTGAATCCAGAGTCTGCTTATATTATTGATCATTTGGCCAAAGACCTAACAGGTATTATTTCAGAGCATTTGGTGATGGAGGATGAGCTTAAGTCTTTCTGCTGCTCCAGAGACCACGAGACCGAGGAGATAATGTGGTTCACAGGTGAAAGAAAAGAGATACCATCTAAAACATTAGGAAAACACTTCCTGACAGTAAGGGCTGTTCGACGGTGAAATGCACTACCTTGGAGTGTGGTGGAGTCTCCCTTCTTTGGAGATTTTTTAAAGAGAGGCTAGATGGCCATTTTGTCAGAGAGTGCTTTTGATTGTGTCTGTCTTCCTGCATTGCAGGGGGTTGGACTTGACAGTCCCCTTGGGGTCTCTTTCCAACTCCTTTGGATTCTATTATTCTAATTTTATTCTTATATATATTTTCAAGATAGTTTGATGCCTGTGTCCATTCATCTTTAAACTTCAATTTTTCATTGAATTTAGACATAAGCAAGAAGGCTTGATGGGATCCCAAGGTCTCCCCTTGCCTTGCCAACTTGGGCTGACACTCACCATCAGCTTTGAGCTGTAGGCAGAAGACCAGGGCTTGGTCCTGTAGTATGACCTGCTGCCACCACCCATCTGCCTCATCTTCGCCAAAGGCAGCCCTTTGTGGTGGAATCAACTTCCACTCACCCACACAACCCCATTCATACATGCTGCCTCAGTACTGTCGGGTGTGCAGTGTATGAGGAGTGAACAGCAGTGATACTGCCAGCAACAGTGCTCCTAGCCGTAATACGCCCCGCCCGGCACAAAGTTGAGGAAGGGTGTTACAAACACTGGAAATGTAGGCAAGCAAATGTACTAGGGTGGGCACACATGGGTAGGCTTACAGCAGCAGAGAGAGGTGTAAGCAGATATGGCATGCAAGCTATAGCACATGGCAGCATTGACAGAGTGAAGGGGACTGGACCCAAAAGCACTCTGCCCAGATTCACACTGGAACCCTGACACCAGAAAATGCTGCTAAATAATAAGGACCAGTCTTGTACATATTCCTTCCCTTCTGTGCTTGAGTGCCACCCTGAGACTGGGGAGAGCCGGGCTGGTTTTAAGGCTGGTCAAAGTTTTGACAAGGAAAGTCTCTGTGCTAAGTGCAGCAGAGCTGGAGAGTTCTGCTTCTGGAAAAGATATTTCCAGCTCTCCTGGAGCATAACTTCTCATGTTTGCTTCACAGTTAATAAGCATTTTTTGTCTCTTTCTTTCTTTTCTTTGCACTCGATGGTGGAATAGGAACCAGTCCTGTAGCTCTGTTTCCAGTGCTGGGAATCACAATTGTCCAAAGCTGCAGATTTGGAGACAATGCCCTCCCCACAAATTCCCTTGGAGAAAAGTTTCCTTCCTTCCATGTAGAAAAAAAAGTCAGGATTTAGGAAATTGAGGTTCAACCCCAATAAAAGATCAGTGTGCACCTTAAAGACATTCAACACATTGTGGTGCCACTGAACTCTTGATTCTATTGGGTTCAAACAAGTTCTTGGGTGTCTGCATTTTTTTTAAGTACTTACCATATCTATTGTGTAATAAAATAAAGCAGAAGCTCAAAAATAAAATTGAGGAACATTTTTGGTGCACACAGATGTCCAAGACAACAGGGAATGAGCTGGCTCTTTTTTTTTAAAAAAAATGCTTAAATGCTCATTCAAAGCGAAGGAACGATGGTACAGAAAACAAGAATTAGAATCGAGGGGGACAGTAGCAGGGAGAGATGGATTTGCCAGCTTGCCTCCCATCACTCATTTCATCATGTGGCACATGGCAGGGAAGGATCTTCCCAGAATGCCTCACCTTCCCATCGCCTTACTGGCTGCAGACCCAGCCCCGCTCCCCAATGGCTCCCTTTCCATATGCTCTTTGGCAGCTAACCGGCTCCCAGGGGAGGCCATTTTTGAGCAGCTGCTGTTATTGACGACTCCCCTGTTAATGGCAGGAGAAAGTGGAAGGACCGCAGCCACATCCTTCTGAAGGTGAGCTGTTTCTTAATGGAACGGGCGCTTTAAGACCTCCTTCTTTGTTTATGGGCAATGCGAGATGGCATGCGAAGTGGCAATAACCGGGAGCGAAGTTACGACCAGCTGCTGGCAGGAGGGACGCAGGACTCCCCGGCTACCACCTACTGTATTAAATAAGGGAGTCCTTTGAGGGCCCTGCATCTCTAGCCAGCCACTAGGGCCAAGCATCAATATTCCATTTAACCAGGTGCTAGAAGGCATGAAGTGCTAGCTAATTTGCTGCCATCAATAATTCATAGAAGCCAGAGGCAAAGTCCCATCCTGCTTACCAATATTGGGCCCAGAGGGGAGCAGAAGGAGAGCTAACAGAGCATTTTAAAGAGGCTAAGCATTCAAATCAGAGGGAAAAAGCTTTGCCTATAAGGACATTAAGCTTCAGTGTCTGTGCTGGCTTCTGTTTCCTTTCTTGGCCTCGTTGGAAAACACTAGCTGATGATCTCTGCTAATGATCCTCCACATGGTGCTCCGAGGCCCCACCGGTCCTTGTTGTGTTTTCCTCCACTTATGGCGCGCCCCTCCGCCAAAACCATCTTTCC
Organism: Sphaerodactylus townsendi; assembly: GCF_021028975.2. Taxonomy (NCBI): domain Eukaryota; kingdom Metazoa; phylum Chordata; class Lepidosauria; order Squamata; family Sphaerodactylidae; genus Sphaerodactylus; species Sphaerodactylus townsendi. The sequence continues at coordinate 17,095,558 of NC_059440.1, read as the reverse complement.
CCTCAAAGCAAAGTAACAACTCCCCTGGCCTTCCTCCATTTCCAGTGCAGAATAGGAAATGTTTCAAGAGGAACCCAGGAGACACCTCTGTATCTTCACCACTCCTCTCCAGAATACAGAGAATTAGTTCCTCTTGAAGAAAAGGTGCTGGGTCAGCTTCAGAGGGCAAACTCCTATGGTGATACCGTAGATGCTGGTGAAACCCCTCCTCAAGTCCTGCCTCCATAGGCACTGCCCCCTACATGTCCAGGAATTTCCCAGGTTGGAGATGACAAATAGTCTATATTGAAGTTCCACCCGTGGCTGGAGCCAGAGAGGATGAAGATAAACATGCCCCTTATCAATATTCTTAACACATGGAGGGGTTTCGCTCAGATTGATTTTGGCGGTGGCACGAGCAATCATAAGAAATAACAGCGATGCCAGCATGGATAGGCAAGTAAGGCAGTTTTTCTGTGTTACATAAAAGTGATACACTAAAGGACAATAAGAATCACGATAGTCCACTTTTGGCACTTTGAAAGGCCATCTTGTACATGGAGATGGGTCCGATGGGGAAAACTGTCAAGCCCTGGATTTGTGACCAATATCAGACTCAGTGATTTCTGATCAGAAGTCTTTATTGACAGACAACAGCATGGTTGAAAGATAAAGCCAGTTCTGAGAACTGTCTTTCCAAACAGCTTTCAGTGCTCCTTCACTTCTCTGGCACTCCCACTTCTTCCTCCTCCACCTCAGACATCAAAGCAAAGCAATATAGAACAGGGGAGATGCAAAGAACTGTTACTTCTCAAGGTCGTATGCCGAAGAGATATCAGGAAGAGCCGCACTTGGGTGCATTCAAAATCACTATGTGTTACAAAGCACAAAGACAGCGGAAAACCGACGTGAAAGTGAGACTCCATTACCATGACAGAGAACAGAACCCTTTGAGGGCCTCCTCCTGACAGAAGCCAGATAAGGGGGCTGGGTCAAAGTGCATGAGATCAAGTCAACCCTGGCCCCTTCCGACCTGCAGAGACCTACCTCAGGTTCGACCACTTCGTGTCAGCGAATCGTCATTCTCGCCAGCTCGAGTCCTCCCGCTCCTCTGCACAGCAGCTGACTCGGCGGTCTCCGAGCTGAGCTCAGAGGCGCATGGGCCACCTCCCTTGCGCTTGCGTTCTGATTGGTTGCTGAGTCCCTCGCTCTGCGCGCATGCCCAAAAGCTTTGCCACATCATTGGCTACAAGTCTCCCCGCTTCTGCGCATGGGCGAGAAATACTGAGCTGTGAGTGGCTAGAGGGCAGAGTGGAGTCGACGGAGATTCCGTGACTACCGGGGCTTCAGCCCTCGAAAGCGAACCTCGAAGTCCGCCAGCTCGACTCCGGACCCCCCCAGTCGAGCTCAGAAATTCAACTTGGCGAGAGGGGTGAGGTCGAGGGTCAGACACCCAGTCCGGACACGCTATGTCTGTCGCGGGAGGACTTCGAATTGGTCGACTCAAGTGCGATCTAAGGTTATCGACTCTACAATGCGAATAGGGCCCCTTGCACATACTGGCATTACACACCTTTGGGCATTTTGTTTACATTAAAAGACAGAGGATATTCTACCTGGGCAAGGAAATCTCTGTAGCTCCCTGTCAGGGGATGGCACCTTAGTGATTAGAGATGCATTCCCTGATTCCAGAGCAAGACCATATAAATGCCGTGGTGATTACATCTCAGTGATTGAAGTCGCGGTCTTGTCAAAGGTAACTGCTCTAAGATATATGTATCATGTCTGTTAGATGTAACCATTCTGTTAATGGAACATTCCTGCTTTGTTCTTCCTCTCCTTCTTCTACACCTGATATCCAAACAAGACTTATACCTGACACCTTCTACTCCCATGGGAAAGCGGAGTTTTTCTCTGTTACTCTGTGGGGCAGACAACAAGGTCTGTCGCTGACCTTAAATTTTCCAGGCTCTGCTGTAACTCTTTCTCACATTCTTCGGGAAAACAGGAGGGGGGTCATTTCTAATAAAGAGGGTGCACAATCAGGTCAGGCAGAACTGGCTTCTTGCATGCTGGTGCTACATTGCCTTGTCAATAAATGCTTCACATCAGCAATCAAGAGCCTGTTTATTGCTTCAAAAATCGAGACCTAGTACTCCCTCTGTCCCTCTAAATAGCTAAAAGGAACTTGGGGTCATGACGTGGCTCGCGTGACTTCCTGTTTGTTCTCGACAGAAAACCCACGAGAGGTTAATCTACTTACTGCCAAACCATGAGCCAAAGGAGTGTAGCATTTGTAGGGCATGACCTGAGCTCCAATCTTTTAATCTGACAGTATGGCAAAATTGAACCAACAGGTGATGAGCAAAATAATCTATTGTTCCACGATGTGAAATTGCACTCAGCACCTAGGGCAGAGAAACTATACTTGCCTTTGGAGTCCAGGAGGAAGAGGAGATGAGGATATAGAAGAAGAAGAGGAGGAGGAGGTGGTGGTGGAGGAGGAGTTTGGATATATATCCCACCTTTCCTCCCTGCAAGGAGACCTCAAGGTGGCTTCCTTCCTCTTTCCACACCTGGTGAGGTAGGTGGGGCTGAGAGAGTTCTGAGAGAACCGCGGACTGGCCCAAAGTCACCTAGCAGGCTTCATGTGGAGGAATCGGGGAAACAAATCCACTACACCACTTTTGGCTCTCTACAAAGGGAGTGACTGGTCCAAAGTCATCCAGGGAACTTTATGGTTGAGCAAGGATTTGAATCTGGATCTTGCTAGTCTGACTGAAATACTACACTACACTACACTAGCTCTTTAGAAGGAACTTCAGACCAGCCTCACTCTTGCAGTCTTCCCTATGATGAAATGGGTTTTAAAAGTTTCTCCAAGACTTTAGCATCAAGAGAGGCTGTAATAGACTCTTCCTACATGGTTTTAACTTCCAGCAAATTCCAGAGGGGTGAATGTGTGAAAGAAAAACAAAAGCAACTCTGTGGCAACTTAAAGATTAAGAGATTTGTTGCAACAGAAGATTTGGGGGAGGAGGGAACCAGCACCCACTGGGTGATACTCCACAAAAGATTCCACTGCAAAAAAAATCCCTTAATCTTTAAGATACCACAAAGACTTTCCTTTGTTTTCCTCTGAGTTTCTTGAGTGTTCTCAGATCGAGAGATACTTTGAATCGCCTCCCTGGGATCCTCTTTGAAGCACAAGGCTTGGAAAATTACTATAAAGTGTTTGTGCTCCAAACTGATGTCTCCAATAAACTTGTGGAGAGATTTGGAGCAGAAAAGAGGAATGGCAAATGTCTGTGTAAGCTTCCTCATTTTCTAAGTTATGCATTTGAAATCAATGCTGGTTTTGAATACCACTTTAGAGGCAAGACACAAATCCTTTAAGAGCTGCATGAAGCTGTCCAATAGGGATAGTTAGATCATCTAGAACAGGGGTGGAACCTCGCGGCTCTCCAGATGTTCAGGAACTACAATTCCCATCAGCCTCTGTCAGCATGGCCAATTGGCCATGCTGGTAGGGGCTGATGGGAATTGTAGTTCCTGAACATCTGGAGAGCCGCAGGTTCCCTACCCCTGATCTAGAACCATCTGCTCAGACTTGTGGCAGTTCTCCGGGGTGTTCAGGGAAGGATTTTTTTCCAAGGGTCTGTAACTTGAGATTCTCTAAGCCAGTGGTTCTCAACCTTCCTAATGCCGCTATCCTTTAACACAGTTCCTCATGTTGTGGTGACCCCCCAACCCTAACATTTATCCATTTTACAGATGGAGAACACTGATGCAGAGAGTCTTAGGCGACCCCTGTGAAAGGGTCGTTCGACCCCCAAAGACACAGGTGTCAAACTCGTGGCCCTCCAGATGTTATGGACTACAGTTCCCATCATCCTCTGCCAGCATGAGGGATGATGGGAACTGTAGTCCATAACATCTGGAGGGCCACGAGTTTGACACCTGTGCCCAAAGGGGTCGTGACCCACAGGTTGAGAACCGCTGCTCTAAGCTGAGGAGGTCAACAGCGGTTACTTCCGCATGAAAACCAGGGCCATGCCATTGAGCCCTGCCCAAATACACAGCTTGCAAATTAACGATGTAGTTTGCCACTTCCAGATTATTGGTTCACTGATCTTAGCACAGGGTCGCGAGTAGGGAAGGGTCTTTGATGGCCCCTGCCTCTTGAAATCTATGGCGGATGCCGCATGGGCCAAAAACAGCAGGGTAAAAATGGTGTCAAAGGATTTTGAACCCTTTTACACCATTTTCACACCGCTGTTTTTGGCCCATGCGGAATCCGCCTTTCACTAGAGAGGCTGGGAATTGAACCCAGCCCCTTTTGCATGCAAAACAAATGGTCTGCCTCCCATCCAGCATGGTTAGGAGGCAGAGCCAGCAAAGTGTAGTGGTTAAGAGCAAGTGGATTCTAATCTGGAGAACCGGGTTTGATTCCCCACTTCTCCACCTGAGTGGGGGAGGCTTATCTGGTGAACCAGATGCGTTTCTGCACTTCTACATCCCTGCTGGGTGACCTTGGGCTAGTTCTTTGGAACTCCCTCAGTTGGGCTGGTCTTTCTCTCTCTCTTGGGCTAGTCTTTGGAACTCTCTGAGCCCCACCCACCTCACAAGGTGTCTGTTGTGGGGAGAGGAAGGGAAAGGAGCTTGTAAGCCAACTTGAGTCTCCTTACAGGAGAGAAAGGGGGGATATAAATCCAAGATCTCCTCCTCCTTCTAATGTAGATGGCACCTCTGGCTAACAGTAGGTTTTTACTGCTGAACATCTGAAGCCATCTTCTACTGAATCATCCCTCTGAACTCAGGTGGCCTCCTCTGTCCCAGGCTAAGGAAGGTCTTTTCAAACTCCTGCTGCCTTGCATGATTACACATGAAGTTGCCACATACTGAATCAGACCATAGGCCCACAAAGTTTGGCATTGTTTACCTGGACTGGCAGTGGCTTTCCAGGGTCTCAGGCAGAGGCCTTTCACGTCACCCTCTCCTTTTAGGTTGAGATGCCAGGGATCGAACCTGGGACCTCCAGTATGCAAAGCAGAGGTTCTTCCACTGAGTCACAGAGAAAGGAGTGCAGATCACAGACTTGAATCTACCTTATAGTGAATGCCCTTCTCTCATCCCAGGGACGCTCCATCCTCCACACAACCCAGTGGTGGGTTAAAATCGAAGCCAAACTTAATGAGTTGGGCATTTCCTTGGAGGACCTGCTAATGCTAACAGAGCAGGAGGTCTATGGGGCTATCAAGAAGAGACTTTTTGACAGAGAGTTTCAACAGATGCTAGAGGAAGCTAATAAAACCTGTTCCCCGATCTTTCTGGGAATACCTGTGGATAGATTAATTGTAGCCCAGTACCTTTATCTCCTGGTTGAGGCCCGGTGGCGTAGAGCAATCACCTTAGCTAGGTGTAATGCCCTGCCTTCTTCCTTTAGCCTTGGACGCCACCTTGGAATCCCACATAAAGAAAGGAAATGCCCGTGTGGCATGGGTTCTGTGGAAACAGTACCTCATATGCTGTTGAATTGTCCTTTTTATGAGATAGGTAGGAAGAAACACATAATCCCCTTCCTGCATGGAAGTGAAGGCATTACAGATAAACAGAAGGTTATATATCTTTTAACAGCAGCCACAACTATTTGAAGCTGTTGGAAGCGGTGGCTAAATTTTTAAATGGTGTTATTTTAACTCGTCAGAAATTGTAAAGTTGTAAGGGCTGTTATTATCTTGCTAAGTTAATCTTAAACAATTTATATGCCATTAAAGGTATTCGAAATCGAATATATAAGAATGCCCTTCTCCTGTTAAGGTCAGTTTTACCTACTCAGATTGGCAACGGCTCTCCAGGGTCTCAATAAGGGAGATGCCGGGGGAGATGCCGGGGATAATAATCTCCAATAATTGGAGATGCCGGGGATCGAACATGGGAAATTTTACACACCAAGCAGATGCTGTTCCACTGAGCCACAACTCCTCCTTTTCTGTTGGACATTCCAGCTCTTAAACCCGGAGCCTTCTGAATTAGAGGTGCCCGAAAAGACTGCTTTTGGTTTCAGATGTTGCTACCTGGATCCTATCCATTCCTCTCGTATGTCGTTTGCCGAAATTTCCAACTCCAAGGCGCATTTGGGCTGCTGAAACTTCCAACTCTATCCATTCCCTCCCTCATGACATTTTTCATGCCAATTACAAGTTTGGGATGCACACACAGGAATCTCTTTTCTACTGAATTTCATTCGTATAAACTGGGCCACGGGTGTAGCATTTGTCCTGAGCTGACCCACGTCGGGAATTTTTGAACCACCAGAGTGTGACCGTCAAATTTGGAGGGATCCCTCTTCTGAATACAAAACGGGCCCGCTCCTGCCATCCACGGATCCTCCAGGACACAGCCCACCACACCCCGTGGGTCACAGCAATGTCTCCGGAAGGTAATCGTTTCACCGTTTATCAAACGAGACGGTTCCCACAGGATCAGTGCGAGGTGCAAAGTCTCCCTGGATGGGATTGCTCCCACCTTTGAGTTCTTCAGGCAGAAAGACATCAAGACCAAGTGCCATCATCTTGTAAGCATAAATAGCTCATTACCAGCAATAACCATGACAACTGCTGCTTGCCTTAACACCCCTCCTGGCTGGTTTTCCGTTTTTTCTTTGCCTCGGGAATAGCTGCTGGGTCACTGGGGTTAGAGGAGATAACTAGCAGAGGGAAGCACGCAGGTCTTTGAGAATGTCTTGAAGTTGCTCAAGATGGGGGGAGGAGCCAAGGAAATCCAAGGGAGGAGGACTGGGGTGCACGGAAGCATTTGAGAGACGCCCTGCCATATGGTGATTCAGTTCCTAGAGGCAGCATCTACATTAGCCATTAATCTCTATAAATAATTTTCGCCACAAAGCCTCTTACACCGGGGCTTGTTAAAGCTGTTTTTAAAACATTTGCTTTTGTAAAGGGGGGGGGGGATCAAATATACACGAGCTGCTGCACGGCGGAGGGGGGGAAACGGCTGAGGTTTGGTGGAGCAATTAAATGGGATGCCTAATTAATATTGAGCGAATGCAAATCCCTTATGGAGACACGGGATGGGGTGGAAGGAAACGGGAGGCCGACGTCTGTCAATTAATACTGTGCTGGCTGTCTGTTACTGACTCCACGGCTACTGCCTGGAGCTGCGTTGCAGGGTCTGAACCCCTCATCTTTTGCAGTTAGGGTTGCCAAGACTCCAGGTGGCAGCTGGAGATCTCCTAGGACCATGGGGGTGAACCTATAGCACTCCAGATGTTCATCAGCCCCTGCCAGCATGGCCAATTGGCCATTTAGCCATGCTGGCTGGGGCTGATGGGAATTGTAGTCCATGAACATCTGGAGTGCCATAGGTTCGCCACCACTGTCCTAGGATTACAAACGGATCTTCAAGCAACAAAGAGCATTTCACCAGGAGAAAGCAGCTGCTTTGGAAGGGGGAGTCTATGACATTAGTGAAGAAGAAGACTTTATTTACAGTCAATGACCAGATATAGTACAAATCTCCAAAATATCTACAACAAAACAAGAATGCAGATCTCTCTCCCGTATTCCAGCACTATCCATCTATATATCATTATACTTTTTAAACACACCAAACAGCATACAAATACTAAACAAAACAAAAATATCTAAGGGGGGATACCATATTCAGATCATTTTTTTCTTTTTCATAATGAATAGACAGAATTTTGCTACCCATTTAGTAATATTCTCCTTCTTATCTTGTAATAGTTTTTCACAACAAACTTTATCAGAACAGTATGTCATTTTGTGTAGTAGATGTGACAGGCATTTTTTCCTTGCCTCCTCATAAAGGGAGTCTATGACATTATAAACCATTGAGATCCCTCCTCTCCCCAAACCCCACGCTCCTCCAAGTCCACCTCCAAAATCTCCAGGTGTTTCCCAACCTGGAGCTGGCAACACTACTTATAACCCGCTGTCGAAGGATTCCACAGCTGGACTCACTGGGGTGTTGTGGGGTTTCCGGGCTGTATGGCTGTGTTCCAGTAGCAATTTACTCCTGACGTTTCACCTGCATCTGTGACTGGCATCTTCAGAGGATCCTCTGATGAGGATCACTTCAAATTAATTTGTTTCCTACTTGTCTTTGCCATAGGGACCCGAAACAACCTACAACATCATTCCTGCATTTCCTGCATTTTATTATCATGGAGAACTACCCTGTGAGGCTGAGCTAGTGTGACTAGCCCCAAGATCACTCTGTGAACTTCCGCACTAAAGTAGGGATTTGAACGTGGATTTTTCAGATTCTAATCTGACACCTTACTCAACACAACACAACACTGTTTTGGAGATTTCATAACCCACATTCTGGTCCATGCTATAGTAGCTCACAGCTGATTCTTTCACTTCAAAAGTTCTGCTTCCATGAGGTTAGTGCATTTTGCATTCTTAATTTGGTTTCCGGAGCCAGCTACTGGCTCAGAGCTCAGGGTACAAATGGACCATACGTTTTTGTTTCGGTGGTTTTCACAACTCAAGGTATCAGTCTCAGTTTCATTTCTCCTGTGGGGGGTAGTGGTTAGGAGTGGTGGACTCTAATCTGGAGAACTGGGCTTGGTTCCCCACTCCTCTACAGAAGTGGCAGACTCCAACCTGAAGAACCAGGTTTGATTCCCTCACTCCTCCACACGAGCGGCAGACTCTTATCTGGTGAACTGGATTTGTTTCCCTGCTCCTCCATGTGAAGTCTGCTAGGTGACCTTGGGCTCAAATGGTCATGATGCATACATTATGGAGAAAACAGGTTGGATCCTGGATACCCCTTCTCCCCAGGGTCAACTGAACTGCAGGTTCTCCTCAGTTCTGGCATCCATAGCACCTGATTTGTATGATGACTTTGGCACATGTGGAAAGGGGATGTAAGCTCTTCCACCTCCCTGCACGCCATTTTTCTGAACAGCAGTCTTGAATGCATGCTATTTGGCTTGGTGGGAAAACCCACATCTGACTGACCAAATAGAAGGAGGTGGAGGAGGAGGAGGAGGAGGAGGAGGAGGAAAGAAGAAGAAGAAGAAGAGGAGGAGGAGGAGGAGGAGGAGTAGTTTGGATTCACACCCTGCTTTTCAGAAGAAGAAGAAGAAGAATGTTTGGATTTATACCCCACCTTTATCTCCTGGAAAAAGATTCAAGGTGTCTTACAAGCTCCTTTCCCTTCCTCTCCCCACAATAGACACCTTGTGAGGTAGGTGGGGCTGAGAGAGTTCCAAAGGAACTGTGACTAGCCCAAGGTCACCCAGCAGGAATGTAAGAGTGTGGAAACACATCTGGTCCACCAGATAAACCTCTGCCACTCAGGTGGAGGAGTGGGGAATCAAACCTGGTTCTCCAGATTAGAATCCACCTGCTCTTAACCACTGGCTCTCAACCATAAGGAGTCTCAAAGAGGCTTACACAGTCCTTTGCTTCCTCTCCTTACAACAGACACTTTGTGAGGTAGGTGAGGCTCAGGGAGTTCTGAGAGAACTGTGTAGCCTAGGATCACCCAGCAGGCTCCCCATGAAGGAGTGGGGAATCAAGCCTTGTTCTGCAGATTAGAGTCCACCACTCTTCACCATTACATCACACTGGCTTGTGAACTGGTTCAGGTCAGGAAAATTAAACTGGGGGGAGGTTAAAGTCCCTTTCACATGCACGCCACAGTCACCGTCCAGATTAGAAACGGTCTTCTCAAAGGGACATAAAGCACCTTTTTTGTGTTTCAAGGGATTTAGACATTCATTAGTGATTAACTGGATTACACACACACACACACACACACACACACACACACACACACACACACACACACACACACACACACGGCACCTCATTTGTGTAGATCTATGGCCCGCTAGCATTGTAAACAGAGACACAAACCTGAATTATTCATATCCAAACTACGCTGGAGCCATTCCTGTCAAAACTCCAACGCGACGAAACGATTCTCTGATCACGGCTGCATAATGCCCACCTTGTTGCGCTCCGTAAGTGAGCCTATGAGGCAAAAGACGGCGGCGCGGCAAACGATGTAGCCAGCCACTTGTAAGAAGTACCGGCGGCAATTATCTCGCAGGAAAAAAAAAGCGTGTTCCTGTGCCAGAAATGCCATGTTAGACACAAGGTAACAGGAGAAGGTGAGCAGAAAAACAAGGAGCTGCTGAGAAGAACATCTAATTGGAAACGTGGCTTCTTTTTGTTGAATCCTTTGGCGAGGGGGCTGCCGGAGCTAGAATAGCCACAGACTCAGATTATAACAGCTTGAGCCCAGGTGGGGACAGGAAAAGATAGCAGGGAGGGGAAACTGGACGGGCAGAGCCAAAGCATCGCCCCGTGTTATCCTGCTTCGAAGAGAATGCTGCCGTTTGAGGCACAGCTTTGTTTGAGAGGCATGAGTTGGTACTTCCTGTTTCCTGTGTGTTGCTCCAGACGTGCTCTCTGATCTTAGTGAAAGCGATCAACATTGCTAACTCCTGACCACAGGACTGCCAGTTTCCAGGCGGTGGCTAGAGATTTCCTGGGATTACAGCTGCTCTCCTGGCAATGGAGATCAGTTTGCCCAGAGGAAAGGACCGCTTTGGAAGGTAGGTTATACCACATTGAAGCCCCTCCCCTCCCAAACCACACCTTCCTCAGGCTGCACCCCACCAATCTCCAGGTCTTCCCCAAACAGGAACTGGCAACCCCGGTCTAAGCATCTGCCAGGTTAGAAGATGGCTTCCAATAGAAGGTGGAAAATATTCGGGATGTTGAAGCACCCACCAGTTCAGCTCATGTTCAGGGGTGGATTGCATATTATGGGCACTGGAGTGCCTCTTGGCGAGACGATGGCCAGCCCTGCGGCTCTGTCCAGTCTGCCCAAGCTCCACACACTGTGGGATAGGCAGTGCCTGGCCTTTTTGGGGCAAAAGAGATGGTGCTCAGCTTTCCCAAGTCCTGTGTGAGGCGGGGGAGGCTGCACATGGCCGCACCAAGGTTTGCTCAAGCTAACATAAGCAGCATTCAGCCCACCCAACCTCCCCATGAGGAGAGGAAAGTGGATCCCACTCCGTCCTGCTCAACAATCAGCTATCAGACTGTGCAAGGCGTAGGAAGCGCCACTTGGTCCAAAGTGAGTCAGGTGGGGCCAAGCCACTTGAGTAGGTCAGTCATCTTTTCCTTCCTTCCTTCCTTCCTTCCTTCCTTCCTTCCTTCCTTCCTTCCTTCCTTCCTTCCTTCCTTCCTTCCTTCCTTCCTTCCTTCCTTCCTTCCTTCCTCCCTTCCTCCCTCCCTCCCTCCCTCCCTCCCTCCCTCCTCCCTCCCTCCCTCCCTCCCTCCCTCCCTCCTCCCTCCCTCCCTCCCTCCCTCCCTCCCCTTCCCTTCCCTCCCTCCCTCCCTCCCTCCTTCCTTCCCTCCTTCCCTTCCCTCCCTTCCCTCCTCCCTTCCCTCCCTTCCTTCCTTCCTTCCTTCCTTCCTTCCTTCCTTCCTTCCTTCCTTCCTTCCTTCCTTCCTTCCTTCCTTCCTTCCTTCCTTTTGGTGGTGTGGAGGCCAGCATGGGCTCAGGTCCTTTTCCAGGGCTGTTTTTCATTCCCCTGCACATGTCCTGTTTGCCAGGGGCAAACTGGAAGCCAGTTTTTCAATGAACTGTTAGTCTGTTCATTGACTTATTCACATTTGTTCTGCGTAGTTGGCCATTCTTTCCTGAACGTACAGCACAGTCAGCTTTACACTCCAATGCGTTCTCGTGCAGCCTGAAGGCGTTCTCACTCTGAACTTTGCTTCAGTTATTTGACTAGAGAGTTAAATCAGTCACACATCATAAATAAAAACGCATTAAAGAATTCTATGGTCCAAAGTAATCCTTGATAAAGTAATCGCTGATCTGGATGACCAGGATTAGTCAGATCTCATCAGTTCCCAGAAGGTAAACAGGGTTGGCCCTGGTTGGTACTTGGATGAGAGACCACCATGGAATACCAGAGTTGCTCTGCAGAGGAAGGCAATGGCAAATGACCTCCCTTCATTTCTTGCCTTAAAACCCTACGGACTTGCCATAGGTTGGCTGTGACTTGACAGCACTTTACACAAACACCAAGTCCTCTGTTAATGGATGCTGATACGTTTTGATCAGCCACTTTTTTTGTGCTTGCACGGGTTTGGAAAACCCTGATCCACACTTGCTCTGCAGGCGTCTGAGTCACTTGGGGCTAAACTGATAAGCTCTGATGAGCAACTCATTCTATTGGTGGCTCAGAGGAACCTGACAACCTTACATCTGACCACCTCCAGCAAACAAAATAAGTCCAATGGCTAAACCATACCAGCATGGTGTAGTGGTTAAGACCAGGTGGACTCTAATCTGTAGGACCGGGTTTGATTCCTCACTCCTCCACATGAGCAGTGGACTCTTATCTGGTGAACAGGATTTGTTTCCCCACTCCTACTTTCCTGCTGGGTGACCTTGGGCTAGTCACAGTTCTCTTCGAACTCTCTCAGCCCCACCATCTTACTAGGTGACCATTGTGGGGAGAGGAAGAGAGAGGAGCCACCTTGAGTCTCCTTGCAGGAACTAAATAAATAAGCATAAGCATAAGCATAAGCATAAGCATAAGCATAAGCATAAGCATAAGCATAAGCATAAGCATAAGCATAAGCATTTATTGTCATTGTGCACGCACAACGAAATTTACAGCAGCATTCCTTGATGCACACAATTTCAGACTCATACCCCATCCTCACTTTCCCCTTCCTCCACCCATCCCTACACAGCCCCAAACACATCAACACGAAGCCGCGGAGTTCAGCATAGCCACAGCTCTAGAGTAGAAGCTGTCTCTAAGCCTCTTGGTCCTAGTTTTGATAGACCTGTATCGGCTGCCGGATGGTAACCGTTCAAAAAGAGAGTGTCCCGGATGAGACGGGTCTCTCAGAATATTTTTGGGCTTTCTTTCTTTGGGCTTCGAATTATAGAAGTTCTTCCAAGGAGGGGAGAGGGCAGCCAATAATCCTCTGTGCAGTAGTGATCACCCTTTGGAGTGCCCTCCTATCTGCCACTGTGCAACTGGAGAACCATACACAGATGCAGTAAATCCAAACTGTTGTTCTTATTGGTCTGAATTCACAGCATTCCTAATGGAGAATTGATTGTCTGGCGGGAAAGGCTGAGAATCTCTTGAGCTCTTTGTAAGAAAAGTCTGCATCTCCATCACAAAAACGAGTGGGAGACATTCCCATTACACTAACCAAGGAAATGTCCTGCAACTCAGAGGCCAGAGCAGGTCAAAAGGTAGTCGTGAAATGGCTTCCAAATCAAGATTGTGTGTTGGCGTTAGCAAGCGGAAGGCCTGCAGGTTACCAGCGGCCTTTCTCTTCAATCTACTCACAACATCCCAGGATGTTCTCCACAATCCACATGGCGTGTGTGTGTGTAGAGGGGAGGGGGATGCTGGAATCCATCATCAGAGCAGGGCATCAGCTGTACACAGATACATGAAAGATAATATCACCCACTAGGAGAGCCATCAAGCAATCAGCCTGGCTGAAACTTTCCCCACTCCAGTGCATCTGATGTTCTTCCTCCCATTCAGCCGATACCTGACCTTTTCAGCTCTCTCTTACCTGCTGGGGAAGTGTGGGGCAATATCCTCCGCTGACATCCAGCAGTTAACAATCACCTTCGGCACCAATTGTATTCTGCTACCAACAGGAATGTCTCTCAAAGCACAGTAATGACAGGTAAGTTGCACAAATGCCTGGGGAGAGAGGAAATCCAAGATGAAATTAGATCAGTGTTTTTCGATGCTGGTCCGACTGCAAGGTGCAAAGTTCAGCAATTGGGGGGAGGGGAGGCATACTTGGAGAGGTTTTATCTGGAGCGAGAGAGGCATGAATGAATTCTGCATGGGGATTCCTGGCCAAAGTTGGCCATTCAAGAACTGTATTTTTATTGGCACAATTTTCAGCTTCCTGCAAATTCAAAGCAGCAGCAGCAGCAGCAGAAGATGATGATGATGATGATGATGAAGAAGAAGAAGAGAAGGAGGAGGAGTTTGGATTTATACTCCGCTTTTCTCTTTTGTAAGGAGACTCAAGGTAGCTTACAAACCCCTTTCCCTTCATCTCCCCACAACACCTTGGGAGGTAGGTGGGGCTGAGAGAGTTCCGAGAGAACTGTGACTAGCCCAAGGTCACCCAGCAGGAATGCAGAAGTGGGGAAATAAATCTGGTTCACCAGATAAGAGTTTACCAGTCACGTGTAGGAGTGGGAAAATCAAACCCAGTTCTCCAGATTAGAGCTCACCTGCTCTTAACCACTTCACCCTACTGGCTCTCTTACTGTAGTGGAAGATGTTTTTAAAACTTAGTTTTCTAACTTAGAAATTGTATTTATTTATTTGAAAACGTTGTCCCCTGTGCTCTCCATTAGAAGTTTCTTGAGGCAGTTCAGTTATAAAAAGGGGCAAACTGACCCTTAACACATCCCAATCTACACAGCATCTGCTGGTTACGAAAGCTTGGCTGGCCACCCTTAAGTTCTGGGTTCGCCTGTGCTTTAATTCGGACACTGGTAGCCTTATCAATCATATCCTCCCCCAGCTCCATGGATCCTAAGTGGTGGCGGGCAGTTGAAATTAAAATACTTTCCTGGGATTCTCCTGGAGTCTTTGCAAATGCTACCTCCTTCCTAACTCTTTTCAATCTCAAAAGGCTGACTCCTTGACCAGGAGCTACAAGTTCTACAAGACCACTGCCAAGTAACTGTTCCCCTTCTTTTCAACATCAAATTCAAAACCAAAGTGATGGCAGACTGAGTATACTCCAAGAGCCCAAGCTGAGATGGATATACACAAGGGCTCGTTGTAATTCCTTCCCTTGTTCTGTACTCCAAGGGAGGTTTCTTAAAATTGACTCAAGAAGAAATGAAATGCCCCACTGTACTATAGTGGTGCAATCCATGGAACATATAATGCCTCAACTGCCCCAAATACGAGGAAGCTAGGACCAGGCTTTTGACCTTCCTTCCTGCTAAGTTTAAGGAATACTCTGTTGCTGGGAAGGTGGCATTCCTACTAAACAACTCTTCTTCTGTGATTTTATCTTGTAGCTAGGTTCCTTTTAGGAACCTTGGAATAATACCTGTGGTGGTTTTATATATGGAACATCTGTCTGGATAATGCTGGTTGTTATATTCGTTTTATGCCTAATAAAGGTTTTATGTATGTATGTATGTACATCCCAATCTATGACACTTAAGAACATTTTCCAGGGAACAAATGGGATTTCCTTCCAAATACATTTGAACGTATGAAGTTGCCTCACACTGTATTAGACCCATGGTCTATTGAGATCAGTACGAAGCTCTTTCGCATCATGGTGTCCTGGATCCTTTTTGAGCTGGAGGCACTTAGGATTGAACCTGGGGCCTTCTGTATATAAAGCAAATACTCTCCCAGTGAGCCACAGTCTCTGCCAAAGCCAACCTGCTCAGGGTTTCTTCCTTCATCTCTGTAGGAGGGGAAGACTAAACCATAGAGACAGAGGAGGAAAGAGGGGCAGCCTCCCAACATGCAGCTGCCAGCTCCTCAGCCGCCAACATGCAGCTTCTCCACTCTAAGCCAAATCAAGTCTGCTTAGTTGCGTATTACGACCTAAAGCTCTTTCAGGGAGATTTAGGATGGTTTAGTTCTTTTTTTAAAAGAACACCGTAGACGAGCAACAGACAGAAATCCTTAGCTGGCAGCTGGGCAGGGGCACCAGCCTTGCTTCTCCCTTCTGAAAGGAGATGTTCAGTCAAGATTCCTCCTTGCTGGTTAGCTTGGTAGGGGGAGAGGGGCTAACCACATTGGGTCGTTCCTTGGAAAACCTTCAGGGGGGTGGGGGAGAGACGCAGCAAATCCAGAAGAAGAAGAAGAGTTTGGATTTATACCCCACCTTTCTGTCCTGTAAGGAGACTCAAGGTGGCTTACAAGCTCCTTTCCCTTCCTCTCCCCACAACAGACACCTTGTGAGGTCGGTGGGTCTGCAAGAGTTCTGAGAGAACTGCGAGTAGCCCAAGGTCACCCAGCAGGAATGTAGGAGTGCGGAAACACATCTGGTTCACCAGTTAAGCCTCTGTCACTCAGGTGGAGGAGCAGGGAATCAAACCCGGTTCTCCAGGTTAGAATCCACCTGCTCCCAACCACTGCACCAGCTTTTAAATCTGCCGACCCCAAGATCTTTGGCAATGATTTGATGGGCCCGATTTGGGACAGACCCATAGCTGCTGAGATGCTGGCAAATGCCATTTCTGGCTTCCACGCTGGCTTGAGCTGATTGCCAAAAGGACCGTTCTTCTCTTAATTTTATACAGAATTGTATCATGCCTTTTATAGGACTATAAATGGAGCTGTCAAATGAGCATGACTCCCTACTTCTGTCTTAGCAAGAAACAAGAAATAAAATTAGGTGCCAGTTTGTTGTTTGGGCGTGATTCATGATTCCAGTTCCTACTTCTCAAATGCTCAGTTACAAGAGGCCAGGATATGCTAAGGGAGTTGGGATGTGTACATTTGATTTTGTTGTTGCCATTGTATTCATTTGCATTTCAAAGGCCTTCCTTTTCATTATGTGCGTTATTGCTCTCGTTTGGATCTCTAGCTCTTCATTTATTTCCATTGATTTCTATGGGGAAACGCATTTCTGGATGTAACTTCTGTGCGTTTTCTTGCCAATTGAAATGAAATTCTCCAGGACCGTATCTCTCTCAACTGCAGGATCATTGAGCAAATAAGGAAGGGACTGATGCTGATTAGATAGCATTCAGAAAGGATTCTTGAGCTACTGAGCTGGCAAATAACAGGTGGGAACTCTGTTGCAAAAAATAACAGCCCGACAACAGCAAAACTATCCACATGATTCTCTTCTCTGGTATTGATGGTAATAGTTTTTGATGATTGGATAGCTTTGATGTCAGAACCACCTGTATCTCTCCCTCTGATTTCCCCTAAATCTGAATGCCACTGATTGAATCAGGAATGTCCTTCCTTCCTTCCCTTCCCTTCCCTTACTTCCTTCCTTTTCCTTCCTTCCTTCCTTCCTTCCTTCCTTCCTTCCTTCCTTCCTTCCTTCCTTCCTTCCTTCCTTCCTTCCCGTCCTTCCCCTTCCTTCCTCCACTCCTCCTCCTCCCTCCCTCCCCTCCCCTCCCTCCCTCCCTTCCCTCACTCCCTTCCTTCCTTCCTTCAGCTTCTTCCTTCCTTCCTTCCTCTTCCCTTCCTTACTTCCTTTTCCTTCCTTCTCTCCTTTTCCTTCCTTCCTTCTTCCTTCCTTCCAGCAGTGCTTGGCGTGCAGGAGTAGGTAGATCTCAAATCAACCACCGCCTCCTCCTCTCCTCCTCTCCTCCTCCTCCTCCTCCTCCCCCCCCCCTCCCTCCTCCCCCTCCCTCCCTCCTCCTCCCTCCTCCTTCTTCCTTCCTTCCCTTCCTTCCTTCCTTCCTTCCTTCCTTCCTTCCATCCTCCTCCCTTCCTCCCTTCCTTCCTCCCTCCTTCCTTCCCCTTCCCTTCCAGCAGGGAGCGTTGCAGGAGAGAAAGGGGGGATATAAATCCAAACCCCTCCTCCTCCTCCTCCTCCTCCCCCTCCTTCCTTCCTTCCTTCCTTCCTTCCTTCCTTCCTTCCTTCCTTCCTTCCTTCCTTCCTTCCTTCCTTCCTTCCTTCCTTCCTTCCTTCCTTCCTTGTTATTCCCATTTGCTTTTGCTGCCCTGGGGCTCTTTCAATTAAAAATTTCACTCACTTTGGAAATCAACGTACATCTTTGCAAGTGGGTAAATTGTTCCTTTTGTGACTCTTCCCTACCCAGGTCCACAAATTGCAGTGAACGTGTGTATCAGCCACATACAGCGTACACTTAATGTTTCTTTATACACGCATTGAGTAATTCCCATTTATATTCAATGCATGTACAGCTGAATTTGTAATTAAACTCTACATTTATCCATGTCCTGGCTTCTGGTTTCATTTGTAAATTGAAACTGCACCAGCAGCTCTTCCTTACAAAGAGATGTATGCCTGGAGGTGCACATTCCAGGTGTGGCCACTGTAACATGCAGGCTCAAAAAAGTGGCACCGAGGAAGTTCAGGGAAGCAGAGAAGCGTGGGAAATGTAGACCGCACAGCCACTGAAGACGTTTTCAAAACATTTTAGCCAGAGACTCATTTTAAAAGGGGACTCCTTTAAAACATTTTGAGGCTGGAAATAAAACATTCAGGGGTAAAAACAACGCAGAGCTCAGGGGAGCAAACTTTTTATTCCCTGCCTCAAAATGTTTTAAATGAATTGTGTGGGAAAGCCCACAGAGTTGCTTTGTTTGCTCTTGCCGCAAAGAAAATAAGGTGCATGGTGGTATTGAAAGGAGTAGCCATTTATTTTCTAACCTGAACTGTTTTAACTTGCTTTATTACATTTTAGTATCTTATTTGTCAATATATAGCACATTTGCATGGTATAGGTATTTGCATCACTACCTATTTGTTTCACCTCATTTGTGATGGCCAATGGCTACAGGGAATAAATGTTACTCGACGTTTTACTCGAGACAGAGAGAGACACAGGGAGAGATAAAAATATGGAATTCTCTGCCAGAGCATGTAGGAATGGCCTCAAGCACAGATGACTTTAAAAGGGGATAAGATAAATTCATGGCGGATAGGTCCATTAGTGACTAGTAGCCATGGGGACTAAAGGGAACCTCCGCATGCAGAGACGCTAAATGTCTGAATCCCGGTGCTAGGAGGCAAAACTGTGCTAGAACGTCTGAACCTCTATGTCAGTGGTGGCGAACCTATGGCACGGGTGCCAGAGGTGGCACTCAGAGCCCTTTCTGTGGGCACACGTGCACAGAGTTCATCATGTGGGGGGGGGGTGGAAAATCACCCCCCCACACACAAACATCTAGGCTAGCCTGGGCATGATCCTTTACCTAGGAGTAAGCTCGATTGCTGGCAATGGGTCTTGCTTCTGAGTAAACCCTCCTAGGGTCGTGAATCACCCATTCAAAGCGTTGCGCGGTTGCTTCACCAAGCTTACTCCTGAGTAACGTGTGCCTCGGAGCCAACCATTTTTTCTAAACTAAAACCTCAGTATTCAGGTTAAATTGCCGTGTTGGCACTTTGCGATAAATAAGTGGGTTTTGGGTTGCAATTTGGGCACTTGGTCTATTAAAGGTTCGCCATCACTGCTCTATGTCCTATTTTCCGACCCTTCAGTGCAACAGGATGGCCACTGTGTGAGAAAGGATCCCAAACTGGTCTGGTCTGGTTCAGCAAGGCTCTTCTTACCTTCTTTTTACCTTCTTGTGCTTTCACAGCTTTAGTGGTGGTGCTACAGATCCAATTTGGGAAGGACCCATCGTGCTGATTGTGCGCAGATAGCAAGGGGGTGGTGCTCTGAACCTTCTCCATCTTAAGGCCCGGTGGTCCATGTCGATATTTTGCTGCCCAGGGACCCCTTAAAAGCCTATTGCCCTCATCAAGAAAGCCTTTGCCCAGAAAGATTTGAGCACTCTCTCGATCACAGGGGCTGGACATTTGGAAAGGTTTGCCACCCCTGAGCGGGAAGGAGAGCAATACGGAGAAGCCGCACATTGGGACCAGCGTTGCTGCTCACCTTCTTGTTCCAAAAACCTGCTCCAGGTGCGTCTCGGTTGTAGGCCCCATTCCCCAGCTCTTTTGCAACCTGCTGGGTACTAAATTGATGGGTTCTGCTGACCTTGTGATTAACAAATTGCCCTTAATTGCTTGGAGACAATCAAACTTGTTCGTGGCCCATCTTCTGGCACTCGAGACAAGTGGCCTCGGGAGGGGCACGTCGAGCCAAGAGGGCGCATGCTTCTCTGCTTCTTGTTTTCCACTTTCCCCCCCTTTTGCTTGTTTTCCATGTCTTCCCCATTAGGCACCGTATGTCAGACTCATTACTGGGCTAAATATAAACTCATAAATAAAAATAGCAGCTGTGGGGAAAGCACATGGGGCAGACCAGCATAATTACGCCGGTTGGATTCAGGCCAAGGCACCGTAGCACACAATGACACAGGATCTTAATTACCACAAGTGATCTGTTTGGAGTCTGAAGCTGTCTCCGAAAAAGACGGCTCTTCCGGAAACAGCACCGCCAGTTGGCATCTTGCTGAGGCAATGGCTCCGGGCCTGGAAGTCAACATTGCCACCTACTGGTGGTCCCCTTCTTTGCCTGAAACCCCCAAGAGCCTTTTCCAAGAGACTTGCACATGATATTTGCACCTAAAGAACGCTAGCAGCAAGGAGAGAAAGAAACACCTTCTTTCAGATGCTCACAAACTCAGTCAGTCAACAGCCTGGAACTGTTTACAGCTGAAAAGCGGCAAACAGAGGCGTATCTAGGAAAAATGTAACCTGGTGCAACATCTGAGTTTCCCACGCCCCCCTGTCCCCATATGGGTGGCCGCCCTCCCCCACTACAACCAGTGTATGGAGTCAGTGTATGGACCTGGGGGGAAGGAGAAGGGGTGTGGGGATGCTTTTCCACCACCCCCATGTGACTAAATGGCCACAGCCTGGGGACGTTTGACCCCATATGTCCCCCTCGCAGCAAGTTCTTTGCACTTTTCAAGATGTCTGGTGTCCCGTTAAGGGGGTGCTGCGGCAGAGGTGGGATCCAGCAGGTTCTCACAGGTTCCTGAGAGTAGGTTACTAATTATTTGTGTGTGCCGAGAGGGGGTTACTAATGGGTGATTTTGCCACGTGATTTTTGCCTTAGTAGCGCGCAGAACTTGAAGCAGTCTAGCAGGTGGTGCACCGGCGTGAGTGGCAGCCTGCGCCTGCATGCATTTGTTTCCCGCCCAAGGACCGGCGCAGCAGCTGCGTCCTTGCCACAGCCCCGCCCAGGAATGCCCCGCCCCAGGAATGCCCGGCCACGCCCCCATCGTGCCCTGCCCAGCCCCATTGGCACTATGCCACAATTTGAATCCCACCACCATGGGAACCTGTTACTAAAATTTTTGGATCCCACCACTGTGCTGTGGGTTCCCAACTCTGCCTTGGCAAATGCTGGGAGATCTGGGGTTGGTGCCTGAAGAGGGCAGAGTTTGGGGAAGATGCTGAGATGTCACGTCTAGGTGATGTTGTAGGCTAGAGCGTCACTATGAAGACGCCATTTTTCTCCTGCTCCTCAATTCCACAGGGTAGGCTCTGTTAGCCAAAGTGTTCTGACCTAGATAGCCCAGGCTGGCCTGATCTCACCACATCTCAGAAACTGAACAGGAGTGACCTGGTTAGTACTTGGATAAAAGACCATCAGGGAAGTGCAGGGTTGCTATGCACAGGCAGGCATGTAGGGGGTGCATTTTGACCACCCCCATCCTCTCTCCCAGCCCCATGCCCAGTCCCTGATGGGAGCCCCAGAGGAAAGTTAGCTGAATTTTAAAATGCACCTAACTTTCCTCTGTCCCTCCAAGCTGGGCTGGGCTGGGCTGGCCACACAATGGGGGCTAAGAAGTGGTACCACTCAGAGGAATGGAGGAAAGTTAGGTGCAGTTTAAAATGAAGCCAGCTTTCCCTGAGGCTCCAAGTGGCACTACGACTGGCAACACACGGGGGGGGGGGGGGGCAAGGCCAGGGAGGAGGCCTTGTGCCTACCCCCTGTGTGTTGCAGGCCTTGGTGCCACTCAGACAGAGCCTCAAAGGAAAGCTTGTTCAATGTTTTTTTGTGGGAGTGGTGGAGTTTGGGGGGGGGGCAGGAAGGCAGGGGCAGGGGCAGTTTAGCTGGGAATTGGGCATGGGGGTATTTTGTAACAGTATGCCACTGACCACCTCTGCTCACTCTCTTGCCTTGAAGACCCAAAGGGGTCACCGTAATTCTGTTGCGACTTGACCACCACCCTATCACACACTCATGAAAATGGTCAAACTGGTCGTTTAAAAAATGCCTCCACGTGGCATGAGCTGAACAGGTGCGTGTTTGAGCATCCCTAATCTTGCTTGGTGCTCCTCCGCAATGCTACTTAAATCTATCCTTCAATTCTGAGTCCAACTGGATTGCGTTGGCATCCCCATCTTTGCGTGTTGCTGCTGCTCGCAATCCCATCAACATATCTTGGGAGTAAACATCTCTGCATAAAATGGGAGCAGCAGTGGCATAGGAGGTTAAGAGCTCATGTATCTAATCTGGAGGAACTGGGTTGGATTCTCCGCTCTGCCGCCTGAGCTGTGGAGGCTTATCTGGGGAATTCAGATTAGCCTGTATACTCCCACACACGCCAGCTGGGTGACCTTGGGCTAGTCACAGCTTCTCAGAGCTCTCTCAGCCCCACCTACCTCACAGGGTGTTTGTTGTGAGGGGGGACGGGCAAGGAGATTGTAAGCCCCCCTCCTCCTCTCCTTCTCCTTCCTCCTTCCTCCTTCCTCCTTCTCCTTTCTCCTTCTCCTCCTCCTCCTCCTCCTCCTCCTCCTCCTCCTCCTCCTCCTCCTCCTCCTCCTCCTTCTTCTTCTTCTTCCTAGACTTGTTAAGGCTTGCACCATTTGTAACACGCATCTTGAGAGTTGTACAATATTATTGACGTTTGCTTAATCTAAAATTCTCACAGGGGTTTCATCTGATCAGGTTGTCCAAATTGATCTCACACTATGCTTGAACTGCAGTTTGACGGCCATCTTGTATCCTGGAGAACCTTCTAAAGATGTTTTGGAAGCCCCCGGACTCCTTACAGATTCTGCCACAGTTTGGTTCTATTTCTCAGGGTGTTCTGCCAAGACTCTGCCTGAATTTCCCTTCTCCCACAACATAAGAGCCTCCAGATTTCATCAGCCTCCTTATTTTTTGTATCTATTACAGCCCACAAAAGGAAACCTGTCTCTGGCCAAGCTGTAAAAAGATTCCCCTCATGCAGCAAACACGCTCTGTACCCAATCGCTATTACCTGAGATTTATATAACTCTAATAGTCTATTAGGTCCAAAGTTCAGATGCATTCCCACGGCAATTGAAATCAGTTCTCATAGTCAGGAACAGAAGATTATATTAAAAAACTAGCAGTGAGCAGAGGAAATGTACACAAGAAAAAGCCTTCGTTGGATCAAATCTAGGGTCTATCCAGTCAAGCATTCTGTTCCTCAGAGTGATCCATCAAGTGATTCTATGAAGCCTACAATGAAGTTATGAAGGCCACTGATTTTCCCTGTTGGTTAACCCCAACATCTGGTGTTCAGAGGAACAATGCCTCTAAACATGGACATTCTGATTAACTATAATGGCTAATAACTAGCTATCCTCTATGAAGAAAAATAGGCTGTAATTGAATGGCATATTGCCAGTCCTACTTCCTTTTGTGGATGGCTCAGCATCGCACCCATTTCTTTTCCTTGTGCCCTTTTTGTCTCTTCCTAATGCTTTTTTAAAAAGTTTATCCTTTCTGCCAGAAGCTGACAGCATGATACGTCCACCTCCCTTCCCCATTTTAACCTCACAGCAACCTTGTGAAATAGGTTTTGCTAAGAGACAGTGAATAACCCGCAGTCACCCACTTGGCTTCCATGGTGCAGTGGGGATTTGAACCAGGTGTTCAAGATTAAATTCTGACATTCTAACCACCTCCCCTTGGTTTGCAGACTGTAAAATGGTGGCTCCGACTAGCCCCATTGTGTAGATTTTTTGCTCCACCCAGAATCCATTAGTTATTCAATATAAGCGATATGTGTCTGCTTTTGCAGTCAAGTCACATCTGACTTATGGTGACCCTGTAGGGTTTTCAAGGTAAGAGAGGTTCAGAGGTGGTTTGCCATTGCCTACCTCTGGTGGACAAAGAGAGTTCTGAGAGAACTGTGACTGGCCCGACTGGCCGCTGGCTTTATGGGGAGGATTGGGGAATTGAACCTGGTTTTCCCTGATTAGAGTCTGCCATTCTTAACCACTACACAATACCCTTCTGGCTCCCAATATGGAATAAAATAAATAAATATAAAATAAAATAAATATGTAATATAAGCATTGCCTCGATATAAATGGCACATATTGCATTTTTAATTACCATATACATTGCATGTAAAAAAAAACTCGACAGTATGCACACACAATATAAACGAGTCTACACAACTAACAGCCAAGAGCAGAGAATTAATATAGTTGACTAAAATAAATATAAGAAACTAAACAGAGAACATTTGCTCATCCGTTGCACGTGTTTTGCATACTGAATGACTAGACTTGGTCTCTGGCATTTCCAGTTGAAAGATCTAAAGTGCAGGGGAAGGCCATTCCCAGACTGCGAAGAGTCACTGTTCCATCAGGGTAGAAGAGAAGAAGAGTTGGATTTATACCCCACCTTTCTCTCCTGTAAGGAGACTCAAGGTGGCTTACAAGCTCCTTTCCCTTCCTCTCCCCACAACAGACACCTTTTGAGGTAGGTGGGGCTGAAGAACTGGAACTAGCCCAAGGTCACCCGGGAGGAATGTAGGAGTGCAGAAACACATCCGGTTCACCAGTTAAGCCTCTGCCACAGGTGGAGGAGTGGGAAATCAAACCCGGCTCTCCAGATTAGACTCCACCTGCTCTTAAGCACTGCAGCACACTGGCTCTCAGTCCGATCAAGGGGGCAGATCAAGGGTATCAGTATCAGGCAGCCTCCTATTTTTGAAATCATCCCGCCATCTTACGTGGGCAAAATTAGGTGAAATGAGCTCCTAACTGGTTTCTTTTCTTCTCCTTGGTTGGTAGGGAGAAGGTATTTGAGACCAGACGGCACGAGGAGGGAAAATCTATTTCCATTCTGCAGTATTCCTCCTAGAACCCATTCAGAACTGGCAATAGGCAGAGATATGGAAAGAAAGCTTAAACCAAGAAATGATTTCTCTTCATTTCTCATCCAACCCTGCAATCACTGGAACCGCTGGAGGGTTTCCTCCCTCTCGTTAACCGCTTCTAATTGTGTCATTAGTAATTAATGACTTTTTAGTAGAGACATTTTTATTTTTAATTAAACGTAGGGAAGCATTCCCCCCTCCCTCCAAAATGGCCCCCTTCTTAATCTTGCAGAGTTTTTCCTTGACATGTTACATTACTTACCCCAGTGATGAAGTGGTCGGGCGAAGTTGCTGCTCTTCCACGAAAAGGGGGAAACCAAGCACGTTTTAACGCTGAATGCAGCGCTCAGACCGGAAACGAATGCTTGGAAATTATTCAGAATCTGGCAGGCTTTCCCGCCACGCCCTCCGACATTCAAAACACTACCTTTTCATTGGAAATTTGAATTCAGAGCATGGACTTGGATTTTGACCTCAAGACTGGACATTCAAGGGCTTTATGGTATAATCCTGTGCAAAGCAACTCCACGAAAACCCCACTCTACTAAAACCCCGCCGAAATCCATTTTGCCAAGGACAAGTTTGGCACATGAGAACGCCATGCTTGCCTGCCATAACTGTCCATGGGCTGGACATCATTTCTCCCTGCCTTCCCGTGATATAATTCAGATTTTGTATTTTAAAAAAATGATGGGACATTGGAGAAGTCCCAATGCACCAGACCCAACGTGGAAACAAGACGAGGGTGTTTAGAACTACAAAATCAAGAATCAGGAGAATTTCTAAAGTACCTCTCGCCTACTGTGGCTGCATGAAAAAGACCATCCAGGAAAGTATCCTGAATTTAAGGCCCCTTCCGCACCTGCAGAATAACGCACTTTCAATCCCCTTTCACAATTGCTTGCAAGTGTATTTTGCTATTCTGGAAAGTAAAATCCAGCTGTAACCCCTATGTAAGAATGAGATGACCCACAAAGGGGTGGAGTCTGAAAAGAAGCAGAAGGTGCAGAACTCATGAGGTTGGAGGAAGCAAGGCTACCAGACTGGGACCTTGATTGATTTTTATAAGCCCTTAACACCTTGTTTAAGGTAACGGCAATGTTGTTGGGAACTAGTGGAATGGGAGTTGTTTATTTTTTGCTATATTGTAAATGTTAAAATTTATTGTTTCAGGGTTTTTGTGTACGTAATTGGTGACAGTTCTTTTGGGCACCTTCATCATCTTGAATCCAGTTCGCCAAGCCTCTGGAGTCTTCATGAGCCAACCACCAGCAGGAAGAATGGACTCGGCATTATCAGACTGTAATTGGAAGGTCTTGGAAAGAAACTTGAACAGGACCTTGGAGTGTTAAGTTAAATGTTAATGTTTGATAAGTGTCATATGTGAAAGAAAGTAAGCCATTCTGTTTAAAATGTAGTTGTTGCAAACGCCTTCCAAGTTCTGCCCCACAGAACGCACAAGCTGAGGTTACGCATTGAAAGTGGATTGGAAGTGCATCATTCTGCAAGCGCGGAAGGACCCTGATGATCACAGTTAAACCTGAATTAGCTGCTGTTCTTTGGTTTGGAGCTTACAGATTCATTTATCAGATCCTTATTCAGAAGCTGGCTAGATTGTCAACCTTAGCACACCAAACTTTCTCTTCTTGGCTCTAGCGACTCTTTCTCAAGAGGGGGCCCTTTGCACATTTCATGCCGTTGTGAACTTACAGATCACAGTTTTGTTAAAAGACAGTGAAGCGTGGCACATTCGGAACTGTGGGGCTTTTGCATTTTTGGTTCCCCAAAATGCAGAGTGAGGCGGGAGTAATTGAATGCACACCGAGAGGCAATGAACTAGCTGCTAGCTACGACTCCAATTGCTGCCGGCAGCGGTTTGATGCAGATGGCAGCTTGGTCAGCAGTGTTAAAATAAAACATCAGGAAGATATTAAGTTGCCGGTCGAATGTAATACAGCAAATTTTATACGGCCATTATATGAAATCAATGGTTCGTTCTGCCATGAATAGTGTGTTCTGTTCTGGTCACCTTGCCTCCAGAGAGGGAGAGAAACTGGGAAATAAGGAGAGGGGAAAGGGATGCCATTACCCCAGAGGAGGATTCGCTTGATTGTCAAAAAAGCTTTCCGGGAGCAGCCGGTGAAACGTAAAAGGCTGACAACCTCTTCAGGTGAACTCGGCAGACATCTTTGAGCAGCGCAAAAAACTTTTCACCGAAGGAAGAAAAGAGATCGGTGAACTATCTTAAATTAGAGCTCATTTCATTTTTTCCCCCTCCAGATTCACACCTGCAGTGGACAAAAGGAAAACGATGGACTGAGAAACTGGAAGAATATAAGATGGTGTTAGGAGGAGAAGAAGAGGTTTGTACTGAACTTTTAACTCCTTCAGTCTTTGGATGGCAGCTTTCGCTGTTACCACTGAAGTGGTATTGTTTATCTAGGCAGGGCCGGAGCAAGGGGGAACTGTGCCCCCTGTGCCCCCGCCACACCCCTGCAGTGGCGTGTGCCCGGTGCATTGGGACCCCCCTGTCCCCTTGGCACTACGCCACTGTGTCTAGGCATCACCATCCACTGTTTTCATGAGAATGCCGCAGGGTCAGTACCCACAGCTTTCCTCTTCATTTTGGTCTTTCCGCAGAAGCAGCAGGTATACTTATTGCCAGATTGACCCACGGTGGGTGGGGCCTCTGTTGGAAGACAATGATGCCTCTACCTATCCTAACAACCTAGCAGTGCAGTGCCACAATGGGGGACCTGTTCTCTGCATTGGCTAGGACACAGAAAAACTTGTCTGGACCTGCTCTTGCCGACCCCTGCCTTGCAAATTATTGCTGCATCCTTCCTGAAAGGATTAAGAGAACACAATATCCCCTGCCCTGGAGAGCATTCCCACCTCCAGCCCTGGACAACACACTCTTGCCGAAACAAAGGACTTGTTAATGTATTAGCCCCAAGTGTTCCTGCCAAGTATTGTATTAACTCACAAACCTCTTCCTCTGACTAATCTCTCTAATAACCACCTTCTTTGGACCCTCCTCCTCCTACAGATGTATTTAACCAGTCAGTGCAATCTATCCATAAAATGATTGCAGCAAGGTTCATGTGCAGAGACCAAAAGGCATATAAAGACATTGAAGTAGTAAGTCTCACCTCAAATATCTCAGATTCCTCCCCGCTCCTTTCTAAATATATGCTGTTTAACAATCAGCAGCGGGCATGTGGTGGGGACGGGCAGCTTCAGAAAAGACAGCCTAATTGTGTTCATAAGCAGCCACATCACACAAATACACATGGCCCAGTTCATTGAAATGCACCCAAACAGCTCAGCAAACAATCAGCTCCCTGATTGTAACAACAGAGCAGAATGTAAGTTGATCTGGCGGGTGATTGAGCATAAATAGTTGTCAGCATTTCTGATCTAAATGTGCTGCTTTGGCCAAAATCCAGAGATAACTGTTATCTTGAGCCCGAGCAGAAGCTAGACTACATATCATTGTCTCATCAGAAAAAACATTTTCCTCTCAAACAACACAGTTGCCCCCTTTCTGTCTGCCTCCTTCATGCAAGCTGCAAGCCTCCTTCTGCTTGAATAAAAGGAACAGGTTGTAGCTGCCCACTTAAAGAACATAGCCACACTCCTTTCTTTGACCACACTGGCACAATCCCAGCTAAAGCTGCAGTCTAAGGGCTGCAAGCTCCAATAAAATAGATGTGACTAACCGTCTGGTGAGCTACAGAGGCATGGACAGTTTTGTTTATGCCCTGATGATATATAGGCCTCTTCCGCATGGGCCAATAAACACGGGTTACGGGTGGGATAAAGCCTGGGTTGGGGGGAACTTTGCATGGATCCCACTCCTAATGCAAGTCCGTTCCACGTTTCCCCCCCACCAGGGTTTTTCAAGAATCGCGATTTGTGCAATTCTTTTGTTTTAACGCACCTTTCTGAGCAAACAGCCGGGCAGGAGGTGCATTGTGCGGCTGCGTTGTCTTCTTTTTTAAAACTCCTGGCTCCCATTTGTGGAGCCACGCAGGCACTTCTGGGGACATGAGGAATCAGCAAGGCTCTGGGGGTTCATGTGTGCCTGTCTGCGTAGCTGCGCAATAGTGGGACTGAGGTAAGTTTTTTTTAAAAAAAGACAAGCCTCCGTGTGAAGGCGCGTGGCCCAGCCTATGTGCTGGTTGTCCATGGGACAGCCAGCCATGCAAATGGCCTGGGTTCATGTATCCCACCTGCAACCCACTTTAAATTTGCCGTGTGGAAAGGACCTTAGAAATGGGCTTCCCTTGGATACAGTTTGCTGGACTTAGTGTGGAGTAAGTCCATATAGGATCACATTGTTGACATTTCTTACTCCTACCAAATCAGCGTGGTATAGTGGCAAAACCAGAGTAGTGTAGTGGTTAAGAGCAGGTGCACTCAGATCTGGAGAACCAGGTTTGATTCCCCGCTCTGCCACTTGAGCTGTGGAAGCTTATTAGCTTGTACACTCCAACGCACGCCAGCTGGGTGACCTTGGGCTTGTTACAGTTCTTCGGAGCTCTCTCAGCCCCACCTACCTCACAGGGTGTTTGTTGTGAGAAGGGAAGGAGAGTCTCCTTACAGGAGCAAAAGGGGGAATATAAATCCAAACTCTTCTCCTTCTAACCTCCAGTCACCTCCAAACTTCCTTTTCAGTTTCACTTTCAAACCTATAACTGTTTCAGGGCTCTCCAGTGGGCAGTGTGTGAGCTGCAATACAGTTCCTTCTGCATTTCTCAGAAAACCGAGGAAAAGATCATGAAAAGATCCGCTCAAGGCTTTTTATTTTGAAAAAAGCTTTCCCCCACTCTACGTGCGGCTTAGCTGATCGTTCCATTTCTGGTGCTCTTCCAGAAATGCAATTTGTACATATTATGCAAATAAGTCTACCAAGGAGAAAGTGTGGGGCTGAAATGATGGACAAAAATATACATGATTGTTCAAAAATATAATTAAACCGGGAATATTTGCACAGAGCTAAGATCTTAAAGAAAGAGCCAGCGTGGTGTAGTGGCTCGGAGCAGCAGACGAGAATCTGGATAAATAGATACTTTTCCCCGTTCTTCCACTGGGTGACCTTGGGCCAGTCACAGTTCTCGCAGAACTCTTTCGTCCCACGCAGAGGCAGGCAAAATCAATAGACTGCATAGGCCTGTACTAGGGATGCCAGCCTCCAAGTGGGACCTGGGGATCTTATGGAATTATAGCTCATTTCCAGACTACAGAGATCAGTTCCTCTGGAGAAAATGACTGCTATGGCCTTGTACCCCACTGAGGTCCCATTCTTCCCCAGGCTCCATTCCCAAAATCTCCAGGTGCGTCCTCACCTAGATCTGGCAGCCTTACTACCAAATCCCTTGGCAGTGGCCTAGGGTGACCCTAGCTTGCTTCTTTGAAGCCCTAAACAGCCTGGACATTTTTTTTTTTGCACAAGTAACTGAACTGTACTGAAATGTAATGGTTCAGAAAGTTGCATTGGTAAAAGGACACGGTCTGCAGCCAACATGGTGTCAGCATGGTGTCATGGTTAACAGCAGGCAGACTTTAATCAGCAGAACCAGGTTTGATTCCTCACTCTTCCACATGAGTGGTGGACTTATTCCCAGCTCTGCCGCCTGAGCTGTGGAGGCTTATCTGGGGAATTCAGATTAGCCTGTACACTCCCACACACGCCAGCTGGGTGACCTTGGGCTAGTCACAGCTCTTCGGATCTCTCTCAGCCCCACCCACCTCACAGGGTGTTTGTTGTGAGGGGGGAAGGGCAAGGAGATTGTAAGCCCCTTTGAGTCTCCTGCAGGAGAGAAAGGGGGGATATAAATCCAAACTCCTCCTCCTCCTCCTCCTCCTCCTCTTCTTCTTCTTCTTCTTCTTCTTCTTCTTCTTCTTCTTCTTCTTATTATTATTATTATTATTATTATTATTATTATTATTATTATTATTATTATTATTATTATTATTATTATTATTATTATTATTATTATTATTATTATTATTATTATTATTATCTGGTGAACTAGATTTGTTTTCCCACTCCTACACATGAAGCCTGCTGGGTGACCCAGGGCTGGTCACAGTTCTCTGAGCTCTCTCAGCCCCACCTATCTCACAATATCTGTTGAGGGGAGAAAAAGGGAAAAGGAGTTTGTAAGCTGTCTTGAGACTCCTTATAGGAGAGATATAAATCCAAGCTACTCCTCCTGTACTATTGTATTTCTGCCTATCATTGTAACTATAGTCCAAACTATGTAATTCTACACCATTTAACATGCCATATTTAAATGTGTAGGCTTTGTTTCATCTCTGGTTTAGATTTCTGCTTGCTTTCAGATTTCTATAGACCAACCGCTATTGTCCCATTCATTGGATGTGCGACCTTGTGGATTGTATTTGAATACAATACGTATTCTACCTTTAGTCTCAGTGAGAATGGCAGACTAGAAATAATGTCAGGGAAATCAATTCAAAAATGCAAAATACACGAAGTACAAATACAAAGTTTAGATAAGGCATGCAGACTTTGCCAAATTGCCATAGATACATTTATTTTGATGGTTGATCACATCTATTTCATACGTCAGATGGAAATTTGAAGTCGGATCACAAACACTTTGCAGATGTGCATTCCCTTACTAGTTTTTCTCAGCTGGCTTCTAATCTGACAGCTTCTGCATGGGTTCAAAACAATCAGAAATATGAAAGAGGGTATTTTTACGCTCCTGCTGGGGAGGCAATGACAGGGAAGGGATATATCAGCTGGGACTAAGGTCACTAGAGCTCAATCTTGTTCATGAACCTTATTAGGTGACTACCATTGCAGAGGCTGGAGTAACTGTTGAAATGGATGGGCTTAGATTGGAGCCCATTGAAATGAATGGGCTTAGATTGGAGCCCATTGAAATGAATGGGCTTAGATTGGAGCCTGTTGAAATGGATGGGCTTAGATTGGAGCCCATTGCAATGAATGGGTTTAGACTGAAATGAATGGGCTTAGGTGAAGTAACAGTTGGGTGTTACCACACAGAGAAGCAGCTAGCACACTGATTTGAAGAAAAGATCAATGTTTATTGGGTACTAAATTTTGGAGAGGAAAGAGGGAAAGACGGCATGCTGCTATCTTGCTAGCTAGGAAGAATCTCTGCAACTAACTTTCAAGAAGAAGCAGGATATTAGACCTGAGAGTATCAGTCTAAGGACAGACAAGAGGTGACACAAGAGGACAGAGGGGTGACTAACCTTACAACTTTGTCTAGCTGATCACTTGCCTGCCCCCTGTAAGGTCATATACTCTGTTCCTTTGCACATTAAACATCACTGCTTCCAACAGTAACTCTCCTTAGGATTGCGCTATAAGGGTCAGTCACTCTCTTTTATGTTAACTTACCTCACACAAAGATGATGTGAGGGAAAAATTTATGATGCATTATTTAATTCATTTTTCTTCTGCCTGACTCACAGAAACTCAAGGAAGATGTAAAAAAAAACCTAAAACCATTCCATATAAATAAAAATTGACCAGAAATGTTATTAAAAGTATGCACACAAATGTTTAGGTGCCTAAGCCATCAAGTCACAGCTGATGTATGGAGACCCCGTGGGGTTTTTGAGGCAAGAAACATTCATATGTGGTTTGTCATTGCCTTCCTTTAAATGGGCTGAGAGGGTTTGGGAGAAGTGTCACCCAGGTCACCCAGCAAGATTCAAGGTCACCCAGAAAGCTTCCTGAGCGGCGTAGGGAATCAACCCAGTTCTCCAGAGTCAAGTCAGCTGCTCTTAACCACGACATCACAACTTGCCTTCATAAAAATGCCTTCTTGAGCTCCTTGAAGAAGACTGAAATAAACAAGAAATAGATACATCAAGCGTCATTGGCTGGAGTATCTCAATGGAGTTGACAATACTGAAGTGATTATAGTCATAAATCAGGGTTGTTTATCTTGGTCTGTCAAAGAAGAGGCAGCCATCTTTGGGTCTAATCTGATGGCATGCTACTGATCACAGATAATTCTTTCATATTTTCTTGATAGACAAGGACAGTTACGTGATGCATGAGCTGATAGGATGATGAAATCTCTTCCATGGCAAGGCAAAACTGAATGGAAGGAAACAAAGCTGGACTGAGAGATATACTGTACTGAAAACATCTGACATAGTGTTCAAAGACATATCAGAAATGAATCTTGACCACTCCCAGAAGGAAGAAAAGAGTCGTGGATGGCTGATATAAAAGGAACATACTAGACTAGAGGGAACTCACCCCCAGTCCCCAAGTGCCAGTTTGAGGGGGCACTCCTGGACAATTCTTCCTTTGGCCACCCCTCCAAAATTTTGACCTCAAGTGAGACATAAGAACATAAGAACAAGCCAGCTGGATCAGACCAGAGTCCATCTAGTCCAGCTCTCTGCTACTCGCAGTGGCCCACCAGGTGCCTTTGGGAGCTCACATGCAGGAGGTGAAAGCAATGGCCTTCTGCTGCTGCTGCTGCTCCTGAGCACCTGGACTGTTAAGGCATTTGCAATCTCAGATCAAGGAGGATGAAGATTGGTAGCCATAAATCGACTTCTCCTCCATAAATCTGTCCAAGCCCCTTTTAAAGCTATCCAGGTTAGTGGCCATCACCACCTCCTGTGGCAGCATATTCCAAACACCAATCACATGTTGCATGAAGAAGTGTTTCCTTTTATTAGTCCTAATTCTTCCCCCCAGCATTTTCAATGTATACCCCCTGGTTCTAGTATTATGAGAAAGAGAGAAAAATTTCTCTCTGTCAACATTTTCTACCCCATGCATAATTTTATAAGGACCATCCAGAGATGTCTCTTTATTCCTGTGCCCCAGGAAGGGCTTTGGCTGTCTAGTATCTTGAGGTAGCTTGAGGAATGTTATCTGGAAGTAAAATCACACCATTTTACCTCATAACTTTAACAAATTTAACTTCTAAACCTCCTTCGTCCCATACTGAGCCACAATGTACACATTTTTAGTACAACTGATGAATTTGGAATGAAATATTACAGGTGTTTCCTCCCCACTCCCTTTGTATGTGTTTTGCTCCTGACAGAGCAGAAACCAGGAATTGCTGCTCAAATTTAGGCAGAGATCGTTGCAACGGCTGCTGAGTGTTTATCTGAAATAGGTTGCAATGGCTGCTGTTTGGAGGCCAAATTGGCACCAGGGCTGTCTGTCTGCTGCCAAACTGCTCAGCTAATATATTTGAAAATAAACAGCTCCATTACAAAATCACCCCATGTCTCCAGTGCTCTGTGCCATGGTGACACAGCGGGACCAGGGAAGTTCTTTCTTCATACTGGGTGATTTTGCACAGGCAAAATATAATGGGTTAAGGGTGTGGAAAAAGCATTATGAGGGAGAAATTCCCACAGAACTTGCCCCCCAAATGCTTCTAACCTGTTTTATTTTGCTGAACCTGGGTTAAATGAAAGTCACTGAATTCGTGACTTTTTTTCCTTTTTAACCCAGGTTTCACATGCTTCTTGTCTGTCTGCGCGAACTACGGCAAGCAGGAAGTGTTCTGTTTCCACCCCTTCTGCAGGCAGCCACCATTAGAGTAGATTCTCTAGGTGGCCGCCATTTTGTGCTGGTATGTTTGTGTGTGGGGGAATTCTCGGGTGGCGGGATTATCATTTCCTGTGTGAAACATCCCACATCCTGTTGCCCAGCTCCAGGTGATCCCCGATGGCCCTTACATCTGCAGTGCGAGTGACAAGAAAGGTGACACAAGTTCATTTCACCCATTTGTGTTGTCTGTGCAGATAGGACCACTGTGGAAATGGGTTCAAATCCAGATTCTGCCTCTGCCTTGAAGAGTTCAGTCCACTCTTCCTTCCTATATGTCCCTAACGCCAATTGAGGCCTCTGAAACCTGCAGTTTTCATTGACCACAAAGATTTTCCTCTGCCGGAGCCCTGACTTGGTATAAAGCAGCTCCAATTTCTCCTCTGAGAATCCTCACATGCTTGTTCAAAACAGACAAGGTAGAGGTTGGCCTGATGTTTTTGTATTTTCTGGAATGACTTGAGGCAAGATATAAATATACAAGCCTGTGTTTTATTTCTGTAAATGTTTGCAAATTGGTAACCGAGCTTGCAGTGAGTTTCTTCCTCCACACACAGATGCATTGTACCTAATGTTCTGAATAATTAAAAAAAAGAGAGAAAGCGTTACTCTGCTCCGAAGTACTTCAGGCATAACAAAACAATATCCCTTTGAGACAGCTTCTGAGAGCAGATTCCTTTGTTGGATCAGGAGGAGGAATGGTCCATGTGACAATGCAGCTTGGGTGGGCCGTCTGAAGCTGGCTGGAGAACCAGCATGGTGTAGTGGTTAGGAGCAGGTGCACTCTAATCTGGAAAACCGGGTGTGATTCCCCACTCCTCCACCTGAGTGGCAGAGGCTTATCTGGTGAACCAGATTAGCTTGTGCACCCCAACACATGCCAGCTGGGTGTCCTTGGGCTAGTCGCAGTTCTTTGGAGCTCTCTCACCTCACAGGGTGTTTATTGTGGGTGAGAGGGAGGGAAAGGAGATTGTAAGCCCCTATGAATCTCCTTACAGGAGAGAAAGGGGGGTATCAATCCAAACTCTTCTTCTTCTGCTACTATATATGGAGCAGGGTCAGTGAGCTTAAATCAACATGCATCATGCAACTCCGGTGAAGCCAGCTCAGCAATGGGCTGAATGATATGACTAGGGAAGTACAAATGTTTGCCTATGGAGCATATTTTTATTTCACCTTTCCTCCAAGGAGTCATTTTAGTATGTGTACATATTTGCCGTGAGTATTTCCATTCCATCTGTTTTCTTGCTTGGTTTTATGGCATTTGTACATCATTTTTACAGAAGTCAGGGGGGGAGTACGTGTGTGTCTGTGCATAAGTGTGAATGGTTACACATGAAGGTGTGTTCTATTGAGTCCCTTGGTTTGTCAGCATGAGCGGGAGAGTTGCCAAAAAACTGAGGAAGAAAACAGGGTCTGATGGCTTCAATAGAGGTTTAAAGTATGGAAATGGGCAGCGGATGCTTTTCAAGGTAGGGAGGTATACAACATCATCAAGTGAATGACAGTCTCTCTGTTAAAGAGACAGGACAGTTTTTCCTCTCCAGGTTGGTGCTCAACCCTAATTCACTGACAAGAGTTCTTGAAGATCTCAGGTAAAAGTTTCTAATTGTTGACCCAATCTGTCTGATTGGAGAGGGTGGGAATTGAACCTGGGGCCTTCAGCATGCAAAGTAGATGCTCTACCACTAAGCCACAGCCCCTCCCAAGCAAAAACGGGTAAAAACGGCTTCTTGGGGCATCATCCTCTCCTCAGAGGGGCCTGTGAAGAGTTGCTGATGTTTATACTCTCACTACAGGGAGAATGAATTTCTG
This sequence comes from Sphaerodactylus townsendi, assembly GCF_021028975.2. Lineage (NCBI taxonomy): Eukaryota > Metazoa > Chordata > Lepidosauria > Squamata > Sphaerodactylidae > Sphaerodactylus > Sphaerodactylus townsendi. Next base: position 17,059,349 of record NC_059440.1, on the reverse strand, counting down.
CTGGCATCCCTGGCCTATTTTTTTTCTTTTGACCAATTAGCCAAAAGGATATGAGCCATAGTAATTCTTTCTTCACCTCTCCTCCCAAGGGCACTGAACTTGAATGTCAAAATTGTGCATCCCACAGCTTGTGTTTTCCATTTCAAAACCAGCTGTCACACCTTCAGGTGCTACAGAAATATCACATTTGTTTCTGCTTCGACACCTCCTGAGGGTCCTTGAGGACTGCCCCCAGTAACCTCTGCCTCCCTCGGAGCTGTCCATGGTACTTCATGGTTCTGTACTCAGAAACTCCTTCCCAAGAATTCATTTCTCTCAAGCTCCGAAATCTCACATTCCTCCCAGTGGGTTTTTGTTTCCTTTCCTCCCATTTCTCCATACCACCTGCTTTCTCCCTCACTTTTACTTTCTGATCCTCTGGGAAGCCCACATTAGCTGCAGCCCCAAGGAAGCAATCGAGCTATTTTGAGGAAGAGAACTAATTTAATGCATGAATGGCTTTAGCTCAAAAGAAGAAATAAGGACAATCAGGCATCCTAAGGGAAGAGAATAATGGGGTAATTTGCACAGACCAAGGAAGGGGGTGGGGAACTGGTATGTCTCCTGCATAATCTTTTTTTCATATATTTTGCGGTTCCCCTTTAGTTGCTGTTCAGATTAAGAGGATTCCCAGTTGCCTGCCGGTGAGTTGCAGTCAGAATTGCCCTGTGGTCCAACTGGGTGCTTGATTCACTTGAGAAAAAGGTGACGAAGATCACATTCAGCAAACCACTGATTTGTAGGCCCAGGAGGATAAAGACAGTGGGGGGAAAGGGAAAAAAAGGTACCCAAATGATAAATCGAAAGAAAATGAAAGAATGCTGATCGAGAGAGGAGAGAGGAAACCCCTCCTGTAAAATACTCTAACACTGGAACACCCAATGAAGTTGATGGGAAGAAGAAGAAGAAGAAGAAGAAGAAGAAGAAGAAGAAGAAGAAAAAGAAAAAGAAAAAGAAAAAGCAGAAGCAGAAGCAGAAGCAGAAGCAGAAGCAGAAGAGTTGGATTTGTCAGGAGCTTAAAGTATAACAGTTGCCTGGCAAAACCATTGATTACCTTAATTGCCTGCTGAAAGACTGACAGCAGTGATGACTAAGAGAATGACTAAGCAAGATTGCATCAGCTTCCTGCATAAGAAACATGTGACCTTTGACTGTACTAGCCATAGGCTAATTAATGTATCATAGTGTATATAAGTAAGCGAACTCAGTTAAGCATGTTCCTTGCTGGGGACAGGACCTAAGCCGAAGGCTCTGTCTGTTTAAACTGTATATAGTGTTCCAATGCCAATACATCCTTTGTTTGAGGGAACTCCCTGGCTCCAGTGGTTATTGACGCACTCTGTGTTTGCTCAAACGTGCCTACATTGTCAACTCGTGTCAGGATTTATATCCCCCCTTTCTCTCTTGTAAGGAAATTCAAAGGGACCAACAAACTCCTTTCTCTTCCCACCCCCCTACAACAAACACCCTGGGAGGTAGGTGGGGCTGAGAGAGCTCTGAAGAACTGTGACTAGCCCAAGGTCAACCAGCTGACGTGTTTTGGAGTGCACAGGCTAATCTGAATTCCCCAGATAAGCCTCCACAGCTGAAGCATCAGAGCAGGGGCACTCTTCAACACTGCAAAAATGTGTGTGATTGTAGACACCATTAATCTGGTTGTTTTCAGCATGGCAGTTTTACCAATGTACTTGTGTGCATTGGCACAACACCACAGAAATCCAGCAGTCCTAGACAAGTCCCACTTCAATCGATGGCTTTATGAGTGTGTACAATTCTATTGCAACTGCTTTTTTTGCAGTGATTAAAATGATCAATGTGGCAAATTGACAACTGAAGGATGATGAAAACTCAAATAAAGCCAAAGAACAGATCACGGTGGTAAACTCTGTGTGCGTGTGCTGTGTTCTGGGCAACACTTAGAAAAATAAACTTTTTTTTTTGTTTTTCTACCCCATCACCTCCACTTTTGGAAACAAAACCACATTATTCAGAAGGCTGAAGTCCAGGAGAAAGGAAAACGAAATGCATTTGGGAATCCACTGGGAAAATGTAGAAACCTTATCAAAATATACTTCTAAGCCCACCTGCATTAGGACCACAATCTTGACAATTTTTTGGGTCTCAGCAAACCTTATTCCGATGTGCAGAGATGGCAAGGTCGGTGGCGTTTGTAAGATAGAAGAATATGGACAATTTTCACAAAGATTGGAAATACTTTGCGGACTGCTTACTGGAAACATGTACGAATAGAAACATAACGGCAGGATTCGAGACTTAAATGAAAACAGTGTATTGGACTAAAGTAGTTTGATAAGAAGGACTTAAAAGTGAAAAAAATGCAGATATTAACCACAAGCACGGAACAAGATTTGCGTTTGGATCCATAGTGAGGTAGCTGGAAGTCACCATATATATGTGCAGGGATGTGTGTGTGTGTTTTCTTTTTTCTTTTATTATTATTATTATTACTGTAGGGGGGAGAGGGGGACCAGATTTGGACTTTTCCTTTTTTCTGTACATGTTGTCCAGGAGCAGCAGTGGCATAGGAGGTTAAGAGCTCGTGTATCTAATCTGGAGGAACCGGGTTTGATTCCCAGCTCTGCCACCTGAGCTGTGGAGGCTTATCTGGGGAATTCAGATTAGCCTGTGCACTCCCACACATGCCAGCTGGGTGACCTTGGGCTAGTCACAGCTTCTTGGAGCTCTCTCAGCCCCACCCACCTCACAGGGTGTTTGTTGTGAGGGGGGAAGGGCAAGGAGATTGTAAGCCCCTTTGAGTCTCCTACAGGAGAGAAAGGGGGATATAAATCCAAACTCTTGTTCTTCTTCATATGTGCAAAATAAATAAAACTTCCAATAAGAAAAAAAGAAAACTGTGTTCTGTACTTTGACATCTTGTTTGTAGCTTAAACCCAAGATCAGGTTAAAGATCCTCGGTCATGTCAGAGCAAGCAAGAAGATGGGAATTAATGTCAGCCCAATATGTCCCACCCTCTCTGTATGCCTGGGGCTGTTAAATGGGCCAAGGAATTCTTCTGGCTGTATTCCAGGCACACTCCTGTACTCCCATCTTTGCATACATAAATAAGAAGCAGTTGCTCTCCCCAGAAAGGGACTACATCTTTCAGATGTTTATGATGTGCTGGCAATGTTCAGCTCTTGGAGCGGCCCTGGTTCGCTCTGCATAACTCAGGAGAGAGTGTGTATGTGTATATGAGGCATGTGTGTGTTTACTTATTTATGCTTTTCCCTCTCCCCGTTTTAAGAGGAGAAAGAATCCAGGATGATTATGAGCTCCTCATTGCCTTCTCCCCGAGAAGATCTCTGTAAATAATCATCAATAATGTACCAAGCCTTCCGCCAGCCCCATCTCGGCTGCAGCTCTCGGGGACGGCGCGAGGGAGTATTCAAATGGCACCGTCGTAATAAGCCATAAATACAAACAAAAGCCTAGATCGCCTCGTGAAACGCTCAGCTTGGCTTGGCTCCCGGTGAAACCGGCGGCCATTATTCTGATGAACTTCACAGCTTGTGGGCAGTCAGGAACGGGTGAACAAAAATCCGGGATGTGGGAGAATTTTGCCGCACACTCGCCTGTGAGAAGAACTTCCTTCCACAAGCTAGGTGTGACAGCTGCTCTCTCATGGTCAACTGGGGACAACAATTAGGATGGCATTCAATGTTTGAAGGCAATAATTTTTGGCATTAAAATAATGTTCAGAGGGAGCAATTCCACCTCCAAACCCCATAATTCTACCCTTTCCTGGCAGTTTCCAAGCACTATTTCTCCTCTGGTGTCTTTCCTTCCACCCCATCATTAGTTCTGCCTTGAGGAACCTTAGCCAGTCAGGAATTGCCTGGTAAAAGTGATGGTGTATCCAAACCACGTGGTTCCAAAGACTTAAGGGGGTCATTGATTCCCACCAATATCCCCCTTCCTTTTCAAAGTCTCACTTTGTGCATGTAAAGTGCTGCCAAGTCTTAGCCAAGTTATGGCAAATCAGAAGGGTTTTCAAGGCAAGAGATGAACAGAGGTGGGTTTGCCATTGCTTTCCTCTGCATAGTGTCAGGAATGGTCAGTGGTGGGATCCAAACATTTTAGTAACAGGTTCCCATGGTGGTGGGATTCAAACTGTGGCGTAGCGCCAATGGGGCTGGGGGGAAGCGGGCACTGACCGAAGGACGTTGCCGGGCATTTCCAGAGCGGGGCATTCCTAGGCGAGGGCTGTGGCAAGGGATGCAGCCGCTGTGCCAGTCCCTTGCAGGCGAGGAAACCTAATGCAAGCAGGCGCCCAGGCTGCCACGCACGCTGGGTGCACCTCCTGCTAGAGCTAGCTTCAGAGTTCTGCGCTGCTACTGCTGGCAGAGGGAGGGTGTGTAGCTTTTGAGGCAAAAATCACATGGCAAAATCACCAATTAGTAACCCCCTCTCGGCACACACAAATAATTAGTAACCTACTCTCGGGAACCTGTGAGAACCTGCTGGATCCCACCTCTGGGAATGGTGCCTGGTGATTGAGGGGTACTTTCACTTCAATGTAATCATTGCAAGATATATGTAACCTGATCGATATATGTAAAGGGGTTTTTCCCTTTCTCTCTCTTCGGATCTTTATGGCTTTAACACGGACTGTAGAAGATAACTAGGCTAAGTGACCCTGGCGAGTCACCCCTCGAGAGAAACAGGATGTGCCTGTTGCCTCGAGGATGGAGGCTAGCCAGGTGACTGCATCTGTCTCTATTGTGGCCTTGAGGAGCCTAAGCCTCTAAACCATAGGTGTCAAACTCGCGGCCCTCCAGATGTTATGGACTACAGTTCCCATCACCCCCTGCCAGCATGATGCTGGCAGGGGATGATGGGAACTGTAGTCCATACCATCTGGAGGGACGTGAGTTTGACACCTGTGCTCTAAACAACTCTCTTCACACTTTCTCTGCGAAAAAGGAGGGGGGATTGATTGGAAATAAAGGGCTCCAGGAAAGCCAGGTCTGGCAGAACTGGCTTTCTCAAGTTGGGTACTTTGCAACTTTCCAAGAAATGCTGCTGATCAAAAATCCAGAGTCTGTTTATTGACTGAGGGGACAAGACCTAACACATAACAATCCTGAAATTCCTTGGTGGTCTCCCATTCAAATACTAACCAGGGTTGATCTTGCTAGGCTTCTGAGATCCAATGAGTTCAAGCTAGCCTGGGCCAAGGAGGTCAGGACAAATCCTTACTTTGACTGTATGTCATTTCTGAGGGTCTGCTGACCCCAGAGGGCTCAATGGCTTGCTGTGGGAAGGGAAGAGGGAAAGCCCCGCTCCATGAGGTCAGCTCCATGACCAAATCTCATTGGATGCAATTTACCATCATGATATTATGTTGCCCATAAGGATATCACCAAAGCTGACTGGGACTAAGGTTTTTGCTTCCCACCTGAAACTCTAATCACCTAGAAACTATCACTTCCTACAAGCTTGGAAAAAATATTGAAAACAATGAGCTTTTTGCTGCTGACATCTGCCACTCCAAAGGGTCTTTATCCTGTTTTGGAGCTCTGCCCTGCAGCCTTTTGTCATCTTGGCAGGGAACAGCATCGTGCATCGCCGATCGGCCTTCGCTGGTTCTCCCAGTGGCCTTTCCTGACCCTCAGTATCTAGTGAAGGACTCTCGAAGCTGATTGTTCTGATAAAGGACACCATTCTCCAATTGCTGTTTCCAAGCTGCACAATTCAGTCTAACAGGTTCCTATTTTGAAAATTGCCCGATAATTTCCTGTCTCCATCTAGCAAGCAACGAGGTGATGGAGTCGGGCTCATACCTCCTGTCGAGCAGACAAACAACGTAACATTTGGGTAGTCAAAGAGGTGTCCCAATTTGGCGCAATAATTCTGATGGCTGGTTTACCAAGTGGTGCTCAATGGGAAATTGCCAGGCGGACATCTGAAGTTGCCTTATGCCAAGGCTGACTACTGGCCCATCTACCCCAGGACTGTCTGCTTTCACTGGCAGTTAGGAATGAGCAAACTGTTCTTAATTTCATTTATTGCGATATTCATTTATATCCTTGCCGGCTGGTTTCTTCTTTTGCTTTCCTACCTCAGTGTCGTAGCTGTGTTTATACGCACGCTGCACTATCTGTATGCACAATTTCGACAGTGTTTAGATGTTCATTGCACCTCCTTTGTATGTGTGGCATATGTACAGCGCTGATTTATCAATGTGCAATTAATAAATGGATGCAAAATGGCATGTATTTGATGGGATCCAAACTGATGCAAAGAAGCAGAGAATGGCATGTAAATCAAAGGGAGAAACAAAGTTGACATGGAGATATTGCTGGTAACAATAGCAAGGATGAGAAACTGGAAACTGTCCTTCCGGGCAGCAATTCTTCAAGGCCTTACACAGGTCTGCTACAGTCTTCCTATGTGTAAATTGGAGGTGCTGGGAACCAAACAAGGGCTCTTCATGCAACCCATATGTTCTGCTACTGAGCTGAGGAAGCTCCCCTAGCTTGGCAACGGTTCACTTGGACCCCCCTTCTTTGATTTGCACAAGCCAAACAGTTTGACAGTACAGTCCACTCCAGTTTTCACAACAGTGTCAGCTGAGCAGCTGAGGAGCACTGGAGGAGTTTAGCTGAACATCGCAGAGCAAATGGAGCCCATTTGGAATAGAATCCTGTTACTAATCCATTCATTTTATGCAAAAAGAAGCACATTGGTAGGTCAAGGTCAGAGGGAAGAAGTCAATGTGAAGAAGAGTCGGAACAGAAATGTAGGTGAGGGTCAGAGAATGATCTAGTTAAGATTCCTGCAAGAAGGCTCATGAGTCAGGCCAAGGTTCCATGGTTGCCCAAGCAAAAAAAGCCAAGCTAGTTTAGATCTGCAGTCAAGTCCAGACGAATGAAAAAGGGGATACTTTGATGGGGGAGACTTGGAAGAACAGTGGCCCTTCTCTGCCTGTATAGCCTGAAGTGACCTGCCAGATGGAGGTGTAACCCCCATGCCCAGAATGGGTTGGCCCAGAATGGGTTGACCCAGAAAGGGGTGGAGTCTGAAGGGAAGCAGAATGCTGCAGAACTCAGAGCTCTTTGGAGAAGACAAGGGTACCAGACTCGGACCTTGATTTCTATAAGCCCTTAACACCTTGTTAAGGTAATTTGCAATATTGTTGGAAACTACTGGGAAGGTAGTTTATTGTTTCAGGGTTTTCTTGTGTGGTTGTAATGGGTGAGAGTTCTCCTGGAAACCTTCATCATGTTGCAACCTGTTCATCAAGCCCTTGGAGTCTTCAAAACCAACCACCAGCAAAGAAGAATTTGGACTTGGCAATATCAGTAGACTGTAAATAGAAGGACTTGAAATGCAACCTGAACAGGACCTTGAATTGTAACGTTAAATGTTGATGTTTTACAAGTGTTAATTGTACAGAAAAGTAAACCATTTTGTTGTTTAAAAATTGTTGTTGCAACTCATTCCAAGTACTGCCCCACAGAACCCACAAGCTGAGGTTACAGAGGCACCAGCATACCAACATGTTCAACTGTCGAACTGATCTCAACATTGGGAAGAGCCTAAGGTGGACTTTGGGACTGTAGTGTTTGATTGCGTCCACTTCTTAAAGCAATCTTTGAGAAGATGATAGAAGGTTATAAAATGTACGCATGGAGCAAGGGGAAGAGAAGATTCTGTCTTTCCTCCATCATAACAAAACTGGGGGACACTCAGTAAAGTTGACAGGTAGGGCTGTCAACACTGCCTCAACAAATGTGTCCCCCCAACTTGGTGGTCTGCCTTCTAATAATTGATTTGGGGGGATTAGGGAATAGAAGGCATCTGAGTGAGATTGTAATCTAGTGTCCACTGGGATCCTGCTTTGGGAGATTAGACCAACAAGGAGAACTAGGGATATAGAAAAGGAACTTTATTAAAAAATAAAGAGATATTGGCTCATTCTGCACATGCAGAATAATGCACTTTCAAACTGCTTTCAGTGCTCTTTGAAGCTGTGCCGAATAGCAAAATCCACTTGCAAACAGTTGTGAAAGTGGTTTGAAAGCGCATTAAATTGCGTGTGCGGAAAACGCATTAAAGTGTGTAAACATTACAAACAAACAAGAGTGTTACAAACATACAGAGCCCAAGGGACTAAAAATTGGAGCAAGAGATACAGAGAGGGAATTCATTTGGCAGATGCGTTACCTATCCAGAAGTTCAAGGAGCAGAGAGCAATGCATGGTCAACACATATGGGTGGTTTCTGCCCAGCCCGAATATAATGGGCTGAGGAAGCTATTTTATCCCAGTTGCGGGAAGAACTTTGCACAGGTCTCTTCCCTCAAATGGGTTCAGTCCGTTATATTTTCCTCAACCCGAGTTTTACAAAAAATGGCTAAACTAGCAATCTTTTGGGAGAAACCAAAGGAACCACAGTGTCAGGAGTGGCGCCTGCCCCCTCCCTCCCAACAACAGACCAGGAGGTGCCAGGCGGTACATCTGGGCGAAGGGGGAAATCATTCTACTGGGGCAAGAGTGCAAATGCTGACCTTCTATGTACTTTTATCTGTCATATGTTAATGGACCTTTTGTTCTGTTTCAATGCACTTAGAATGTAGATAATTAGGCTACCCCTGTTTTGGGCTCTGGAAAGGAGGAGGGAGGAATGGAGGCCGTGGGCTCAAGGACGAGGATAACGTTGGATGTGTGGATAGAACCAGGCACGGTCGAGGTGGTTTGCTACTTAACTTCGTAGGGGAGAAAGGGTCAAGGGTGATGAGCGTGCCTCATTAGGACAATACATTTGATGAGATTTTCGGGGGATGCTGCACGTTCCTAGGGACCTCTGAATGGTGATCTCCAGTCTCAAATAAAAAGACACGTTAAGCAGCTGGGTGTGAAACCGATTCCTTCAGAGATGGTTTCAAGCTAGGGCAAGATGCTGGTGGTCTTCTCTCTTGAGGGATGGGTACTGTCCAGGTGCATTAGCACTAGGGGCTATCTTTTGGAGGAGAAAGTTGACATCTTGATTTGATTAGCAGCTTGCAGGAGACCCGTTGTTCTACAGTTTGCACTCCATGAAGGGTATAGGAAGGAATGGTAAGGTTAGTGTTTGGGTCCGCCTACATAGATGTTAGCTTTCTTCTGCCTGGACAAGATGTAGTGATGATGATCACTGGTTCAGATGGCTTTACAGAAGGACTAGAAAAAAGCACATGCAAGGATCTTAAATGTAAAGGGTCACAAAACACAAATGACATCTATCCAACTGTAACGCGAGATTCCCTCTTACATCCAGTTTGAGGATCTGAACTAAACACTTTCCAAAGGCTTCGGCTATAAACCGTTTAGCAGCGGAGTTCTTTAGGATTTATCTATCAAAGGATGTTTATTATCCTTTAATTCTGATAATACTGAAGAGTGAGGTGGCGAGTTCATTCCTTTGAACTTTATCCTGCAAATCAGACAGAAAACCTGTACAGACTTTTCTTCTGTATTGAGAAAAGGAACTGTTTTCTTTATGAGTCAAGACGGAAGAAAATACAAGAAAATAAAAATTACCCCTGCAGTTACTGTGAAGATGAATGCTAAAATAATTACATTTCCTAGCATTGCTCAATCATATTGCAGTAATAGTTTAAAAAGAAAACCAGGCTATACCTTTTTATCTTATTGCTTCCTGGGGTTATAAAAAACCCAGGTCATACACACCCCAAAATCTCACCTAGTTTTCTTCTGAGACTTCCATCCAAAGAAATCTGATTTGCTTGTCATGTGCAGTGCTTACTTATAGAAAAATATCAGTCCTATCTTTCTCTAAATCTGTTCCACCATAATCATGTGATCATTACGTGAATAACTGACTGGTTCATAACAAAATATGGGATACTCAGCACAAGTACAAATGAACCAATCAGCATGTGCATACAAGTTACATCCGATATAGCAAGAAAAGAAAGATGATCACAACTCAGTCAATCAATCGATCAGTCAATCAAATCTTTATTATGGTCGTAGAGACTGGCATGAGATGAAAGGTAGATAAAGGATAAAACATATTAAAACAGTAAGCCACAGTACTAAAAGGGGTAAAAATCTAAGTATAAGAAGATTTTAAAATGGTTAAGTTTAAGGTTACAGCAGCCAAATCACTAAGTCCATTGTGTTGTACAGACCATCCTGCAACTTATTTCAAGTGCTGTTACACAGAACTTGGCTGCACTGTAAGTTATTATCAAGATTGGTGTTTGTAAGCAATATGGAGATATAAAATTGTTCTGCATGACCTGGGAATCTATACAACAGTAGCGGAAGAAAACTAATACATGTA